>NC_063189.1:16867273-16927273 GCF_017589495.1 Alosa alosa
GGATCTGGAGGCCGGAGTCGAGGGCCACCGCGGTCTCCAGAGCGCCCGACGCCTGACCGTCGATCCTCTTTTCCACCAATGGGCCGCCGCGGTCACTGCTCTGGAACAGTGCCACCGTGGTGTGTGATTTCAAGATGCTGCTGGGTAGTCCGTGCCAGCTGATTACGGCGTGGCCTTCATGGCTGGTCCTGATGGCCAGCTCTAGCTTACTGGTGTCGCACAAGGATTTCCTGCCCTCAGCTGGCACCAGCGGGCAGGACCACGTTTGCGCTGTGATATTGTATCGGCCCTCGAGGTCATATCCTGATAACGCCAGGAACAAGGGGAGACCCGGCTGACCAAACATGCTCTCAGCAAGAGTCAGACCGAAGCCGAGGTGAGGGAAGATCTCCTTCAAGAACTTGTTCTGGCAGTCCAGTGGGTTGGTCAGAGTTGTGATCTGACGAAGGACCTGGGCACCCACTTTGTACGTGGCAGTGATATTGCCATTGGTCACATTTGGAGGGTTGTATTTCGATGCCTCGGAGATATACACCTGGTCTACCCTGACTGGTGTGTACCACTTATCTATCACAATGATGAGCCTGTCTACAGTTTGTCCCTCGTGGTTTTTGAAATTGTAAAAGTCTTGGGTGATGTAAAAAGGCAAGTAGTTGACAAAACCATCTTCCAAGTCATCGACTGAGTAGTAAGCACTTTGTCCCGTTGGAATGATGTATGGAAGGTAACCTGGGTTTTCTATAAGTTGAAATGGGTAGTCAGTGACCAGATCATAACTTCCTTTCTTGAAGCGAATGATGCCAATTTGGTCGATATCTATGAGGGAGGTGAACCAGTAAAGGAGCAGGAGGCCATGTTGGGGGAAGGATTTTCCAAAGTCATCTTCTTTCAGCTCATTTATGGAGTTGATGGTCTGAATCTCAAGGGTGAAAACCAACGGTAGAAAGAGCATGAGATGGGAAACTGATTGCTTCCAATCCATGGAGATCCTTAAAAGAAATAAATGAAATGGTAAATGAATGGTAACACTTACGTCCTCTAATTTATGAGTAATTATTGATTTTGTTCATTTTTGTGACTATGCTAGGCACAAACTATCATAGATTATGGCTATGTGTACATAGAAATGTTTTACAAGTGGATTGTTGCATTATTTATTAGTAATGCCAAAGTAAAAAAAAGTAATAGTTGTAACAAAGACATAAGCTAGCACTGAGTGACTGTCAAGCAGGGTTGTGCAACATTCGAATTGCAATTCTGCTTCCTGTTTGCTATACCTCAATTGAAATGCAAGTGAAATTCATGAATTTAATTGGAATTTAAGAGCCATTTTCAATTCAATTCTGGAATTTTGCACAACCCTGCTGTCAAGAGTCACTTGGTGAATTACTTTGGATGCTAATTTTCTATCTCTTAATGTTTGTATTTTTGTGATTTCATTCTAAGTGAATACTTGTAGCTAAATACATTTAACTGAATACTATGATACCATGAGTAAGTTAAGTTTATTGCAAGGAATGCATCTCAAAACAATTCTTAAATGTTAAGAATAAATGATCAGACAAACTGTACTTCAATACTATGGCAGCTACCAACAAGATTGTCACTCCTACAGTATATCTTTACCAGCCTCTGACATGTAATGACCAAGGCCATATTGTTCACTGTTAGACACCAAAACCATGCAATGGCTTTTAGTCATGATTTCAGCCTTGAATTCTCTTAAGATTTACAGATCAATTAATGCACTTAACAATTCCACCTGCACCATCCCAATGGCTAAACTTATAATATGACAACTGGCAAGTTTCGCTTAGTCACGTCTTTTAGATTGGTAAAAACTGAAATCTGGAAAAGGTCAAATCCAAGATTTTGAAAACACATATATTTTTAAAGAATTTATCGCTCTGCATTGGTCAAACAAAATTATTGACGAGATTATATGAGTGAACATTTAGTGACAAATGTCTTACCTGTGCTTTGGAAAGAGATCCTATGTCTTTCGGTTGATAACAAGTCAGTGTGACTGTACTTTTGATTTAGGACATTTTCATGGAAGGGCTTTTTGTATTTTTCAGGTTTGGCCCATTCAGTGGTGTTTTATCTCAGTGAGATAAGGAGTGGATTTGTAATCTCAGTTTCTAAACAGCACAAACATGAACATCGCAAATGTTGAATGTTGAAGGTCTGAGCCCACTGCCATACAGTACTGCTGATAAAAGCTTCCTTGTACAATATTTGACCAGGTTAGTTTCATGATATGTTTGAAAACATATGCATCAACATCTGTTTGGAAAGCTATTTTTGACTTTACATCACCATTACAAATGTCCAAAAAGATGTATGCTCACCTGAGAAAAAATGATCTCGAAGTAAGTCAACTGTTGTGGCCATAGCCCTTCAGCCTCTATGTTGCCTAGTAACACAATAACATATTTTAAATATCTATAATCTTTGGTGCAGCTGTAAGTTGGTCTAAATTTCATGACTCCAGAGATGGCTTGACTGAGAGCCTTTGACTGTGCCCCATTGGTGCCTTATTGGATCACCTTTAGTCCTTTGAAAAGTAATTAACCACAACTTCTACTGAAGGGCATACATTAATTTAAAACACTTTCTCTTGTATTCTGTTGCCAAGCTATGGCTGAGGCTTCAAATATAAAGGCCACAAGAGTACAGCATTTGCACAATAACAGGATGTAACATCTTTCTTATTTACTCCGATCGCCAGCTAACCCACACAAAATGGCACTGAGACACAGAATAAGGACTCAACAACAAAACTCGGCCGAGGGACTCTTTGGCTTCCTAAAAAATGTCAAAATAAATGTCAAACTGAACAGGTCAAGAGTAAAGCTGACTATTGACTCCTGTGTCTCTAAAATATACATTGGACTCAAACAGCTACACTCACAATTATCTCTAAAATCTGCCACTAAAGAGAATTTTGCTGGAATTTTGCTGAATTACTCATTTCCATACATGTAAAAGGGATGCTTTCAGAACCACTAGAAGACATTTCCATTTTAAAATGTATTTTTATGTGCCAGTTGTTGGTCCATATTATTATTGGGCCTTCTGATGTCTGCATGTCTGACACAGACATGCAGGTTCTCAGTACATGAACTTTGTGTAAAGTGACACTGTTTCCATTAAATTTCTAAAAATCATAACAAACTCTCATTTAAAGTCAACCTCTGCCATGTTAAATGAATCATTACAAGTTATTCAACTGATTTCTGCTTCATTGTACCGTGTTGCGTGTCTATACATTGGCAAGTATTGAATCACTTTCATTTCTCACTGTGTGGTTTCCATAGCACAGTAGCAGTATGTAGTGTGTACTGCGGAATCTAATTAGTGTACAAAACTGTGTTGGGCTGGACATAGAGATGTGTTAAAAAAAACAACACAAGTTGTGTTATTTTCAACACATACTGTGTACCTAAAACAAATAACAAAAGCAATGTGTTACAACACAAACTCTGTTGTCCTTATTTGGACATTGAGATGTGTTAAAATATTTCAACACATTCCAACATTTCAACACATTCGTTTTAAGAGTGTAGTGTTAATTCTTGCCAGTAACAATACAAAATGTATCACATAACTAGGTATATTTTAATGGCATATGGTCATAATAAGGCCAGATGAATACACATTGTTCCTACTAGCTTTCCAGGACATGCATTATGAAACTCTAAGAAACTTACAATTCAAAACAAAAACAAAACAAACTATGTATCAAATCTCAGAGACAGGGGGTATTCCAAGCACATGATTTAGTGACAAACCTGGGTAAGTTAACTTAGAGTAAGTGGTAAACCTCCTGATAGAGGAGCTACATGGCTTCATTCTCCTAACAAAACAATGGCATATAGGGCTCTTGTTGTAGGAGGTTTACAACTTACTTAACTAAGAAAAGTTTGTCACTTAACCACCTACTTGGACTATACCCCCCAAGTTTCAGTATTAAACCTCCTCTCTGACTGAAACTGAGGAGGCATGGCTGTTTTGATCAACATGAGTCCGGGACCTGGCCTTTAGGCACACACCTGTGTTGCTGCACAGGTGTTTGTGTAAAACATTGATTTAGCTTATCACATTGGAGTATTGACTTACCATGTGCGAATGTGATTACACCATTCTGCCCACAAAGACTTTCAGGCATGCAGAGAAGCTCAGGCAGTCAAGAATAATCAGATAAACACTGTCCCTTGATAAGGCCATTCAGGCAGGTGCTCCACTCATGTAATCAATAAGTCATTCAATATTTATTCTTTTGCTCAGATGGGATTGTAAAGGAATTTGTAAAACCTGCTTGACCGTGTTCCACCTCGTCAGACAGAATAATTGGGTAAGCCACCTGAAATGAGTCTCTGTGTGTGTGTGTGTGTGTGTGTGTGTGTGTGTGTGTGTGTGTGTGTGTGTGTGTGTGTGTGTGTGTGTGTGTGTGTGTGTGTAGGTGTGTTTGTGTGTGTATGATATGTGCATTTTTGTTTTGCACATCTTTCCCTGAGGGCTTCATTTCGCGGTTCAGCTCTTTGCCCCATAACTTTCAGACATGCTCAACCTCGCCAAATGTGCTGATTGGAACTCAAATCACTCCATTTATCAACCTGGCTGCTAAGAAAAATGGGGGAGAAACACACTTTTGCAAACACCACTTTTCAGACACTGAAAGTTTAATATTGTCTAGACTAGGCAATGTCCACACAGACACAAACACACACACACACACACACACACACACACACACACACACACACACACACACACACACACACACACACACACAGGCACACACACAAATACACTCTTTCTCTCTCTCTCAGACACACATACACACATACAAATACAAACAAAATACACTATTCATTTATACATCCACACACAATTCCTCCACACAACAATAAGTACTCTTTCTCATTCACACACACACACACACACACACACACACACACAAACAAACACACACACACACGCACGCCCACACAGTCGCCAGACACTGACACGTTGTGACATACGTAATGGAACAGTTGGCATGTGCACTAAGGGCAAGCATAAATGTCCTTCAAATCTACCCACAATAAAGCACTCCGTTAACAACTGATCATGAACCATATGTTCGCCTCATGGTATTACTATGGGGAAAATGCCTGAGCATTGCATGAGTATAGATGAGAATCAAAATGATGAAGTGGAAAAAGGTCTTCAGCTGTTGTGGCTTGTGTCTGACATGACAGACTGCTGGTGTCAGTCATCTGCATAGAGCTGGGCTGGGTGAGCCATACAGAGTCTGGGAGATGTATGAATAGTGTGCGCTGCAATCCCCAGGACTGGCTTTGAATCTCATGCTTCATGGATCCGATTAACATTCTAAATGGCATCAAGCCGCAAACCATTACAGTAAACAAAACTTGCACTGAAAATCGGGCAAAAGGTTCTCATGAATATTAAATGATACCTTGTCAAAATGTATTAGGTTCAGTATAATTGAACAGATGTGCTCCGGATTTGTGCTGTGACGTGTGAATATTGCTTGGTTACTTGGGCATTACTGTAATCTGTCTTTGTTGTTCCTCACAATAACCAGGAGATGGCGACACAACCTTTTAGATAAGAAAAACTGTGTGGTATTGTGTGATTCCCCCCAAAATCGAATGTCGGTGTCAATTTAATTCTGTGTTTCACACACATATCAGTACTGGATTGGAGGCAGAACTCTTCAGTTCTCACTGATGATGTCCAACTTCTTATTAACTGTCCTGCATACCTACTTTTAATTGATGGGCATCCCTCTCTCATTAAAGATCTTGTGTGACTGTTCAGCTGTGTACATTTGCCCAAGTCCACATCTATACAGTATGTCTATCTGTGTGCATGTGTCTGTATGTAGTTTATTTGTTTGGCTCATTTCAATAGAGCATTATATCACTGTAAAAAGCTATCCACACTTGCCCCTCTCCCTGGCAGTCTGGCAGCCTTAGATTGTGACAGACTGTAAAGGAATTGGATTTTGATTGTTACATTGCCAGCCTTTTCGAAATGAAGCAGATGCCTGAAATAGCCTGTGGCCACTGGCGCTGAAAGGTCCAGGGTGTCTTGTTAGGTCCAGTCGGTGAGAGTCGGAGTGGACAGGGGGTGCGGCCGGTGTGGAATGGTGTGATTATGTAAGAGAGGAGTGAAAACTCAGCGTCTGTCAGTCCACTGCTGCACTGGGTATCTCACTCCCCCAAACAGGTTCACCGTGCCCTGCTAAACTTTATAAAGCTGACTGCAGTACACAATTACACAAATACACACACACACACATACTCAAAACACGTGCACACGCAGATACAAACACCCCATACACACATACACACACTCTATCTCTCCCCAAAAGAGAGAGAGAGAGAGAGAGAGAGAGAGAGAGAGAGACAGAATGTATTCTACTATCTGTCTAACAAATACACAAAGCCCCCCCTTTAAGAAATAAATCTGCAGTCTGTCTCTGTTTTTCGTTTCCAAATAACCAGACACCCGCAAAAACCACACCTCCCTCTGGCTTGGTTGTAAGGGGGAAACACGCAACTGTCTGGCAATTATGAGTGCACTGTGAAAAGGCCACATCTGTCAATCATCACGACACCTTTAGCCCAGCAAGAGCAATCGCTTTGCCTGGCCTCATAACTCACACATCAGCTGTACAAAACCCAACCAGCTCTATCCATCTCCCTGACAACTACCTGGGCCACCCCACCTCGGTACTTACAGTGCAATAAAATGCATGGCCACACATGAATGTGATGTCAGTTGAAATTGACATTATTGAACACATTCCTTGACACCACTGTCATTGATCCGTTAGTCGTCCAAAACAGATACCCTGAGTCTGGAATGAGTTGGACTGTGCTGAAGTCCAGTCAAACCCAATCAGTCATCTTCAGCAGGGCTGCCATCTCTGACTCAGGAATCGTGACCCGTAAGGGATTATAGAAATAGACAAAAAAAAAAAACAAAGATACTTTTTCACCCCTGAGGACTATCACAAGTAAGGACATTTTCTTTAGGGATGATAAAGAAAACAAGGATGTTTAAGGTCAAACCATGATGTCTAAGAACTGACAAGTCAAGCATGAAAAGTCATGTTTGGAGCATCTTCAAAAATCTTGAGCTGTCACCATCTGTCCATTGGCTGTCAGGGTGATCAACAGCTTGGGTTTTTATCCTTGGACTTCCTACCGTAGGAGGAGAGGCAAGTGGGGTCAAACAGTTTGGACTAGAGAGGAGGAGCCCAGACAGAGGGACAGAATGAAATACAGATGGTAACAACAAGTAATGCTTTCTGTAAACCTGGAGACACACACAGACACACAGATATACACACACACACACACACACACACATACGTACATAAAGGGATAATCATACACCTAGTAATAATTAAATACACGCATAAAAAGACACATGCACACACACACACACACATAAATGTGATCATGAATGCAATGCACACATCAAACACACACACACACACACACACACACACACACACACACACACACACACACACACACAGTAATGCTGCATAGTCTCCACTCCACTAAGCTGTAATTGAGTGTAAATGGTTTCTGGTAGTGATGGGGACGAGACCGGCTATGCCGAGTCCGAGTCAAGACCGAGTCTTTGAAGGGTCTAGACCGAGTCGAGACCGAGTCTGTTGGTTTCCAAATACAGTTGAGTCTGAGTCAAGACCGAGTCTTTGAGGAAGCAAGTCCGAGTCGAGACAGAGTCCTTTAGGAGTCGAGACCAAGACCATAAAAACATGTCAGTTTTCATATTCATAATTTAATATCACCCCAGTTAATAATCAACCATTAGCCCTACAGACTAAGCTAGATTGGGAATTGTTTAGAGGAGCATTCTTAACGTCTTAATATGGACTATGCTGACCTACAGACACTCACCGGCAGCAGAGCCATAGAGATAAATAAACGGCTCTGACGGCAGTATCTTTGCATTGCACCATGGGATGTCATTTTTAAATAATGCTGGTCAACATTAGCCTGGCGAGCCAGACCCACATTAAAATGTAGGGTCTGGGCACTCACCGTTCGCAGTGCTCAGTCCGAGGGGCGGGATAATCAGTTGTCTTTCAAATTCCCTCTGTAGGACAGCGGCAGCGCTATGAGTCTCATGCGTTTCCCACGAGCGGAGCTAGTTGGCTAGTTCAAACGTTTGCCAACATAATAAAAGCTTAACTCGTGTCACACTGTTTGCCAGCAGCAACATCCATCTGATTTGTTTTCAAGTAGCAGGGAATTCAAGCTAAACCGTTGCAACTCTGCCATCAATCATTATGTTAAGCCCACCTAACGACTCTATACACGATTTCAATGGCCTGATTAAGTTTCGATTTCTGGAGCTCACAAGCCAACGGAGAGTTGCTAGACTAGCCCTAGCAGCAAATGTATTTGCTGCCGCTAGGGGCGCGTCTAGATTTCTAGGCTTGGTCAACATTGCATTTTATTATTATTGTTGTTATGTGTTGTGTGTTTTTTTTATATGAACATAAAAAATGTGTTGGTCTCGAGGACTCTATCTGAAATTACGAGTCTTTCTCCTCCCACTGTGGTCCGAGACCGAGTCAAGGCCAAGTCTTTGAAGGAACGAGTCCGAGACGAGACCGAGAAAGCAGAAATTGGTCTCGAGACCGGTCTCAAGTACTACATCACTAGTTTCTGGTGCAGGAGGGCTCCCTGAAGACCACCTCCACTGCTGTGTGTCCAGCAGCCTGTCTGCCTGTCGTCCTCAGGTAAACCCAAACCAGTACTAACAGAGATGTACTTCCGTAGGTTGACACACACAACAATTCTGTTTCTGTGTGAATATGTGCATGTGTGTATGTACTGTACGTGTTTCTACAAGGGTGAACATAGTGTATGAGAGAGATAGAGGAAATGAGACATGGGATGTGATAGGGCAGGTGTTTCACCACTACTGATACAGTATTTACTAGATTTTCATAGTTATTGACTCATTATGTACCGGTACGGTGCTAGCGCTAACATTAAGGGAACATACCTATGTTCCCAGGGTCCTATGTTCCCAAGGTCTTATGTTCCTAAGGTCTTATGTTCCCAGGGTCTTATGTTCCCAGGATCTTATGTTCCCAAGGTCCTATGTTCCCAGAGCCCTATTTGTGTGTTTAGGGGGCAGTGGCCTACTGGTTAACGCTTTGGACTTGTAACCGGAGCCGGTTGCCGGTTCGAACCCCGACCAGTAGGCACGGCTGAAGTGCCCTTGAGCAAGGCACCTAACCCCTCACTGCTCCCCGAGTGCCGCTGTTGTTGCAGGCAGCTCACTGCGCCGGGATTAGTGTGTGCTTCACCTCACTGTGTGTTCACTGTGTGCTGACAGTCTTCAGCAATTCACGGATTGGGATAAATGCAGAGACCAAATTTCCCAAATATATATACTTTTTTTATTTCCCACGGCCCTATTTTCCAGGGTCCTATGTTCCCAAGGTCCTATGTTCCCAGGGTCCATGATCCCCAGTACAATTTTCTATTGACACACAGTGGCTGCCCTCTCTTTGCCCCACCTCCCCCCTCAACGACTTACAGACTTTGGGGGTGATTTTTGGCAGCGCTGTCCCCACTCTGTGATGGGCTGATAAAATAGGCTGCACCTGGAGAAAATCAGCCAGTCATGCTTGTCTGGCCAATCTACATTGCCATGGGTGGCTGACTCCGCCTCTGAGACAGCACCTTCCCCTCAGCACGTTTCCCTCTGCCTCACTCAGCCCCCTTTCACCATTCCTCCCTCTCTCCTTCCCTCCTTAATCACTCATTCCCACTCTCCATCTTTCCCATGTTATTTTCTCTCTCTCTTTCTCTCTCTCTGTCTCTACCTCTTCCTCTTATATACTATCTCTTTCTTATTCTATTTTCCTCTGAGTCTCTCTATTTGGTCTTTTGAATTCCTTTGGCCTTGCGATGCGGTTGTAGGCCTACATCAACGTGTCTCTTGACGTCCCCTTCATGAGTTCAGTCACAACGCTGTCTGCCCTCATGGACAGTAGGCCTAGCTCTGTGGTGTCTGCGACATTCCAGGTCGGAGATTTTCTGGACAGCACTATGCCCCCTGTCATGGCACTGGCATTTAAGTCAGATTTAAGTGCCCCCGCCACATGGACCCACGCAAGAAACGTCATCGACACGCCCTCTCACTAGGTGTGAATTTTAACCGCATGTTCTAAGCTTTGTTCAGACACAGCGCATTTACATTATGACCGGAGGAAATACTTGGAAGGGAGCAGTAGAACAACTGGCTAAGTTCGGACTTCCATATGACTGTTTATGTTGATATACAGATAGATATACAGCCCAACCGTTTAACATCCGCAGAACCTCCGGTCTTACATGTACAGTATGTCTGAAAGCCCTAGCTGTCTGTGATGCTCTCATGCACTACCTTTCTCATGTTCCCTTTCTCTCCCTTCTCATGTCTTCCTCCCCACTAGAGAGCAAACCCAGTCAGAATCAATGGCATTGACTGAGAGGCAACTCCTCTGCACACAACAGCCCAACACCCCTCATAAACAAAATAAAATAAATGCCTTCTACATAGCAAAGGAGAAAACTTAAGCCTTGGCCGCATGACAATAGAACCTTTCAGAGCAACTCTTCGACTGGCACTGGGCATCCCAAGGGGAAGGCTATTATGGGATGTGCACCCACTGTCAATAAGCTGCAGTGTTCGGAGATGGCAGTGCTGGGTTGCGGGTCGGTGTCACAAGCCTGCACGGTTGGCTAAAAGAGTATCTGTGTACGTAGCGTATCTCCGCAGAGAGGAGATTCTGCCCGGAGCCTCTGGGTAGTGATGATAAAAATAATATCAAGCCGCTGCGCTATTTTTGGCCCCACGTGCTCCAGCTTTGACTGAGTGCCAAATCGAGCGGGGGCAGGACTTGCTGAGTCGAGTGGCTCACGTTTGAGCCTCTGATTGGCTGGCTGGCAGAGGAACTCCGTCCTGAGTGGCTCCTGTCTCACAGGTGGGAAGGGGAGGGTGGGGGTTTCTCAGTGCTCGCGTGGAGCTATAAATATCTTCAATTTCCGACACTGCAACTGAGGCAATATCTCATCTCTGCCTCTCTGTATTTTTTTCTTGTCTCTCACCACCTTTCCAATCTCTCAGCCCACGCTCCCATCCATCCCCAATTATTCTCTCTCCTCTTCTCAGTGTTGTAGTTATCTCCCTCTTTTCCATTTTCTTTGTCTATCATTTTTAGTTTCTGTCTGTCTGTCTGTCTCTCTGTCTGTCTGTCCCTCTCCGTTTAGTCATCTCTCCATTGCCTGCTCTCCCAGCTGTCTGCCAGTCACATAGAAGACAAACGGCCAGAGATGTCTTGTGTGCTGTTGTGCAGGAGCGAGACGAGGCAAGGCGATGGCAGTGATACAGCACTGGCTCTGAGCACAGTGGACCATGGGGACGCCGCTGATCCACCGATATGTGCAGCGGCTCACCAGGATAACACGCCGGCCATCATGGCCAGCTGCTTAGCCTTTAAAGTCCAGGCAGACAGAAACAAATGGATCCACAGGGGGCTGCCAAGTGGACCCCTGCGTCCCACTGATGGCTTACCGAGGCCTTTTCACTGCATCATCGGCTCTCCAGGCACGAAGCGCGCCAGAACCAGGTGGACACCGAGTCACATTTCCTGTGATTTTCTATAGGTGTCCCACTTAACACAAGAGATGGGAAATCACAGGGGTCCAAACCATCATCAGAGCACAGTTCTGCCATGATGACCTCTGTGAATCAGTGGCCCATGATCATTGTGGTAGGCCTTATAGACAAGCATGCAGCTAGACTGGAGTTCCATGTGTCACAGTCTCCTGGTGTAGGTGAGAGTGCAATGTACTCTCAGAAATAATGTACAGAACTGGTGCTGAAAAGCCACTATTGTAGTTGTGATAGAGTAGCTTGGCAATGTCATGTGACAGTGATAAAAATCTTCAGTAAATAAGTGTAAACTACTATGGACCCTTTCAACAAGGTAAACAAAAACAATGCTTGAACGTTCTATTTGGGCCCCAATCTACTTCCTCTGCATTAAGATAACATATGGAATGTTAAAAAGGAAGTCTTGTGGGGCCAACTATGATGCTGATAATGGAACTCTCTTGAAAGGGTCCATAGTGGAAGTGTGCATTACTATGCTGTACCTCACAAGCTGCTATACTTTGTTCTGTTATTTTTTGTTCTCAAGTGGTATTTGTGACAGTGGTTGTGGAAGCAGTTGTGTGTGTTGTGCTAGTTGTTGCTATGGTGATGGGCTAACATTGGATTATGAACAGGGTGAGTGACTTAAATGATGACCTCACAGGTGTTCAGACTGATTGGATTTCCTGCAAAAACCTGTCCACACTTCATGGACTGGTCCATTTACTGTATCTGTTACCACGGCTACATTGAACTACATGGATGTAAGGGATAATGGACGACACGGTGGTCTGTCGAGGTTGTAAAACGGCCCAGACGCGAAGCGGATACATTTCATCCATAACATCCACTCTGTGTGGGAGAGTAGGTAGGCCTGGAGACAGACCCTAAATTGTCACTTATATGATGTGAGTGTTAATGAGGTCAGTTGAGGTCAGGAGGATGAGATGAGATACCTGCTCTCTGGTTAGCTGTATGCTCTTTGATGATGTAAAGAACCTCCTCCCCCCCTTTCTCTCACTCTCTCTCTCTCTCTATCTGTTTCTTTTTCATCTGTGTCCCTCCTTCCTTCGTTCTCTCATCTCCCTGTAACACACGCTATTTCCTCATTAGAAAACCATTTCACCTTTCAATATTTCTTTTTCTTAATTTACTTTCGCTGCCCTTCTTCCTGACACGTAATGTTTCCATTTTCATATTTTCTCTCACATGTGCTTATTTTCTTTGAAATTGTCTTAGAAAAGGTTTGAACACCACCACCCCCCCCCCCCAAACTCATCTTTTCTAACAAGTAAATTGAAAGTAAATGTGTGTGAAATAACATGCTCAGAAGCACTTATCAAGTTGCCATGGCGGGGCACCTCCGCCTGGCTGCCATCTCTGCTCTCCCTCTCTGTGTGTTTTTAAATCATCTTCATTAGTCTGCTGCGGCGGAGGAGCGAAGCCCTGAGGCTCTCTGTGGCAGGCACACGCGTTCGTTGCCACCGCGCCGGCTGCTGTTTAACAAGCGCACTGAAAAACAGAGAGCAGACGTATCCTGCAGCCACTGCCACTTCCACGCTCCACACTCGTCAAAGTTTGATCTGTCTACTGTCTGCTGACAGGGCCGGCTCCGTGTCAGGAGAGCTGCTCGCCCCTTTATCTCACGCTGTCTCTCTTTCCATTGTTTGTTCCTCTCTCCATCTCTGTTTCACGGTCTGTCATCTTATTCCCTCCATCTGTTGCATTCTTTCTTGTTTTCTGTCCTACCTGTCTCTTAATTTTCTGTCTTCTTTTCAACCTGATTTTTTTTCTCTTGCTCTAACTCCAGTTTTTTTTACATTGCTGCCCATCTTCACCGGCATCTCTACTTAATCTTGCGCTCCATTTCCCAGTTGTAGTTTTTAGTTTTGTCTTTGCTGTTTGTTTGTTTCTCTTTCCTTATTTCTTTTTTTTATTTTGCTTTATGGATTTGTGAAAAGCAAGAGCAGTGCCAGCTCTGTAGCCATTGGTGGACTTGTGCCAACCAGCATTACTGGATGTTGACAGGATTTCAGCAGCTCGTTCTGATTTCCCCCTCTGTGATACACACACAGGCAGTTTTGTGCTGTCAGCCGTTAATCATCAAAAAATGGTGCTGTTGGAGTTTTTTTTCCCAATGATTGGACCTCTTGTTTGAGATTAATAATGAGACGGTTTCACATCAAAGGCTTTAAATTATTTGGTCGCCTGACACCATGTATATAGTCATAGTCATAGTCAAGTTTATTTATATAGCACAATTTAAAACAACCTGTGGTTGACCAAAGTGCTAAAAAAAAAAAAAACAGATAAATAAATAGATAATAGAAGACAAAATTAATCAAGACACAAAAAAGCACAACAGGAAAATAAAACTAAAATAATATGTTCATATATATATAGCCTATAATTACATTCCACAATCCATTTAAAAGCCATTGATAGCATATGTTCTTTTAACCAATAGTTGGTGTACATCTGAGAACTGCAAAGACTTCAAAACTGGAGAAATATGTTGTGTCTTTTTAGACTTGGTGAGCAGCCTTGCAGCTGCATTTTGCACCATCTGAAGTCGGGTTAGAGTGGACTGAGTGACACCAAAATAAAGGTGTATGTATGTGTGAGTGTGTGTGTGTGTGTGTGTGTGTGTGTGTGTGTGTGTGTGTGTCTGTGTGTGTGATCACTTGAGTGTCTAACTATGTGTTGGAACTAATCCATGTGGAATAGCCTACCTCACACCATCAACAGACCAAATTTTGAGTGCATACCCACATAAGAAAGCAACATTAGACACAAGTCCAAAAGTCAACATTCAATCAGCAAAACCAAACTGAAGAATATTATCTTTTTACAGTAGATTTTTGGTGTTGGTTTTGGTGTGTTATTGCTTCTTGGGTGCTACTCAGACCGAATGTAATGTCCCAATCAGTGTTACCACGCCACTATCTGGCCCTTTCTCCTTTCAAAACAACTCCACTGATCAAACATGGAAGCAGTAATCAGCATTCTCAGGTCATACTAAGGCCAGTGAAGACTCCTGGCTCCTTCCATGTTTATATCTTGTCATGCCTTTAAGCGCCGCCACAACAAAAGGCCATAACAGAGGCTGTGTATTATGCCCACTCCCTCCATATCTCCATCAAGCAGATGGGTCCATCTCCATGAGCTGGGTTCTGTGCAAGGTTTCCTTCCGTTTAAAAGGAGATCTTCCATCCCACCGTTGTCCTAGGGCTTCCTCTAGGGCAGTGTTTCTCAAACTTTTTCAGACCAAGGACCACTTAACCAGTAAAAAAAACATCACGGACCACCTAGCTAATAGACACAATAGGCCTACTCACTGAACCACCTTGCTAATTGTCTTTGCACCTTGCTTATTGTGTCAGAGGATTCATATGATTTAAATCGGCATAGCTTACATAGGCAGTGTTGCAGAACTGTTTGGATTCACATACAAGTTGGTTCAATATTGCAAACAACTCATCTATATTATGTTTTACCACATCTGCTTACGGACCACTTGGGATAGCTTGCGGACCACACTTTGAGAAACACTGCTCTAGGGGTTAGGGCTTTGGGCTCTGTAAAGCACCTTCAGACAATTTCAGTTGTTAATGGTGCTATAACAATACATAAATAAAGTGGAACTGAATCAAGTTATCTGAAGGTCAATGGACCACTTAACAAGGTCATGACCACATGTCTGTTGCAGGCAGCCTCTAAAGATGTATAAGTGTGGGATAGTCATGTCTTAGAGTAGAGAAGGAGTGCATGCATATCCAATGCACAGGTGCTGGGCAGCAAAGACTGATGCCAAAACACTGGAAAACGAATCGAGATCAGCATGCTGGGTTTGGCTGATGTTTATATAAACTGGTGCAGTGCAACTTGTATTTGCAAAATGTGGGAACAAATTACTCATCAATTATCTAGATGCTTGTTTTCTTATTTTACACTCCAGCCCTCTCCAACCAACAGGAGGCTCTATGTCTATACAGACATTCTGAGTGACAGGTTTGGAAGTCAGTCGCTAATCTCCAACAGAAGTCAGATAAGACTTTGCCTGAAGAGAATCGTGTCCTGTCAGTAATGTCCTCTGTCAATTCCCTGCATCCAGCATGTTCATACTCACACATACACACACACACACACACACACACACACACACACACACACACACACACAAGCCGCTGCAGTTTTAGTGCTTGGAGCATGAGACCACGTGCCTGTCTAGTGGTCTCCTGTTCAGACAGCCTACAGACTTGCAGTCTCTCTCTCTCTATCTCTCATTCTCTCCCCTTCTGCCTCTATCCTTCTCTTCCCACGCTTTGTTGTCTCTAAAGCCCTCTAAAAATGCAATTGTCCTTTACAAAAAGACTGCAGCCATCGAAACTAAATTAGATCATACATACAAGTTCTGTCACTCTCCTTGAAAACATGACTTTGCTTTTAGCTATGGTGGGTATGCATAATTTCAGCGTATTGCAGGGAATAGTTGCCCTGGTCTCTTCTGAGTCATTTTAGACTTCCTTAATACCAGCTTGTGCATTTCAAGGTCTGTTCCCTCGGCAGCCATGGCCTACTGGTTAGCACTTTGGACCTGTAACCGGAGGGTTGCCGGTTCGAACCCCGACCAGTAGGCACGGCTGAAGTGCTCTTGAGCAAGGCACCTAACCCCTCACTGCTCCCCGAGCGCCGCTGTTGTTGCAGGCAGCTCACTGCGCCGGGATTAGTGTGAGCTTCACTTCACTGTGTTTCACTAATTCACGGATTGGGATAAATGCAGAGACCAAATTTCCCTCATGGGATCAAAAGAGTATATACTTATACTTATATCTATTCCATGTATCATTACTGAATCAGTGAACACAGACGCATATTTACAGTACATATAAATAAGTAGACAAGCTCACACTTGTTACTGTTGTCAAAATGATGATTATATATTAAATATTGCACAATAAACAATTACCTACTTTTGCCATTAACAATTTCCAGCTATTACCTGGTTTTTCTGTTTGAAGTGATTATGTGTGCTATCAAGTGAGGGGTGCACTATCACAAGACAAGGACTCTTTTTATGTTCTGATGTAAAAAATAAAAAATACCCTACGGTATGTAATCCAGGAAAAGGGACATTTATCAAGCAGATGATTATAGAGAGCACTGTAGTGTAACTGAGACCACAGGCGTACCCATTGCTTTTACATTCGAAAAGCTCATTTAGGCTCTGTAGACTGAAATAAACATGGGATCATTTGAAATCTCAGAGCATTCTGTGTGACCAAAAACATAGCAACTCACACTACACAGCAACTTTCAATATGTCATGTTTTGACCATCAAATTCAAATGACAAAATGTCAAAAGTGCACAGTTGCACCATAATATTGTCCGTTATTGCCAGAAATAGAAAAGCAAGCCGGTGAGGTGAGGAAGAACATAATGTGTTCTTATTATACTATAGTACAATTTGAGTCGTGAGGAGAGCAACCAAAGGAGAAGAGATAGACACAAGAGTAAAGAGAGATTCAGGATGGCGAGGACCCAGACTAATATCCCAAGTAAGCTGTTTTCACCACACCGTGCCCATTAGTGACTTGGATCCACATCAAAGTTGCAATAAAGCAGCAGGGTCTCTTTGTGAAAGGCTCACTGAAAACCATTCTCAATGTCTGAGAGAATGATGCACAGCTCCGCTGGGACTGGGCAGTGTGTGTCTGTCTGTGGATGTAAGTGGGAGGAAGAGAGAGAGTGTGTTCTTGTACACCCATATGTGGCTGGTTCAGTGAGAGAGATTGTATAAGAGTACATGTGTATGTTTGGAAGAGTGCGATAGCAAGACAGTCACATGTTCTTATTGGGCTTTCTCCCCTGTGCTATGTTTAGCACTGTTGAGTCCAAACTATGACCAAAGGCAAAATTAAGGTCTATACCAGGTCCTGAGAGCAATTATGGCACTTTGGTGTATCAAGGTTGCTATTGCATTGTGGTAAGGCAGTCGAGGACCGTGATAAGTCATAGAACAACTGAAACATGCATTGAAGTTTGGTTTCACTAAGATCAAACAACCAGGATCACAGAATTTTAAAACTTTCATGTAGCAGTAGCCTATAGGCCGTCTCCACCCGCATATTGCTCACAGGATACTGCTTTATTTCGACAGGGTTATATTTTTTCTTTATAGAGCTCAAAATAGCCTAACTTACTCTATCCTTGTTTCTTTTCTCACTGACTCTAAACGATTTTTATATGCCCTTGGATGTGTTTCAGTGCCCAAAGTGCTTATCTGATGGCCAATTGAAGCAATTTAATATTCTATTAAATAAGCTATGCACTGTTGACTCACACACCACTATCACAGACACCTGACACAGACCTACAGTATGACACATCTAGTTAAGATCATTTTCACTTTCAGTGGTAATTTACTAGGCCTATAGTTTTATTGAACATCTCCTGCACCAACCTAAACTTAAAATATAAACGGACATGATATCAGCTCCACATTTAGATTATGGAGGTGTAGCTATCAATTTATCACTTGATCAGAAAAAAAGTGCTATGACTAATTGTATGAAACTTTCCGGCTAGCTTGCACAACCAGACTAGGTCTATTTTCCTTTTTCACTTATTCCAAAGTCCTTTTAGCAAGGCCCTATACTCGGCGGCCATGTTGCAACGTTTTTGGGCACTTATCGGCATCTATTTGGGCAGAAATGTGCGTGCGCAAGGCTTCATGACACCAACCTTGCTCCAGCGGCAAGATCACAACACATGATTGACTAGATGTATTCACAACACACCACATGATTGGCACAATGTATTCACATGTCGACTTTTTTGCCGCGGAAGTGGTGGGATATGTGTAGACAAGTGCTATGTCTCCTAATTATGACCGCCGCGCAGCGAAGCGGCACTCATATAGGTTTAGTCAGATTTTTTTTTTTTTTCCGCATGGCCAATTTTCCCGGGACACTGAAAGACTGGGGTTCACGAAACTTGTTGGGCATGTAGCCTCACATGGATAGCATGGAACCATTGTTTTTTGTTTTGATCTGTAGCCCCCTCGCTGGACTGGACCCCCCGAAAGGAGAGTAGGGCAGACACAGTTTTCTGTGAATATCTTGAGCACCGTGGGGTTTAGGAGGACCATTTTTTTTGTATGTTGATCTTAAGGGGCCATGTCAACCCATTCCATAACCACTCATTTCATGTATAGCGCCACCTAGTTAAAAACAAAAAAGTAAAAATGAGGTGTTGTAATCGCAGGTATCTGTGACCTAACATGGTCAAAACTGCACGAAATTGGAAGTGTACGATCATTATGACACCCTCTGAATGCACGCCAAGTTTCGTGGAATTCCGTTCATGGGGGACCATACAATAAATTGATTTATATTACTGTACACCAACTGGCCTGTAGGAGGCCGGACAGTTTTCTGTGAATATCTCGAGAACCGTAGGGCCTAGGACAGGGGTGGGCAAACTTTTTGGCTCAAGGGCCACATTGGGTTTTGAAAATTGGCGGGGCGGGCAACAACAACAACCCCCTCCCCGACACACACACATAAAAAAATAAATACATTTTTTATAGCCTATAATTTAGTATGAAAAATATTTATTTTAAAATATTAATTGCTTAAAAATACTGCTAATTGTATGCTGTTTAACACATGTATAAACTGTGCACTGTCGCTTTAAGACAGTCGCTTTAATTCACGTTTATTTCTCAATGATCTTCTGCTTGCTCCGCTGTGGCTAGTGCTGTACCTACGGCTGGGCCCTCTCACAGTTTTTAAATGGTCAGTAGTGGGAACTACTGTTGCCTTCATGATTTCCTTTTAAAAGTTTCTTATAAGAAGGAGATTTCAATTATAAACAATGACAAGCCAGCTGGAACCTGCGGCTCTCTCTCCCTCTCGTGAGTGCAGACGGTTTCCAAATTAAATGGATCGCATAATGTTCACGTTAGATCTGCTGCAAAGGAGATAACTAAGAGTTAACTTAGTTTAACATGATGTTATCTCTATTTAACATGTTGTTTTTACATTGACATTGTAAACGTTCTCTAAGGAGAGTGAAAAGCAGTTTGCAGTAAAGCTAACCAACGTCGTCTCTATCGCAGGAAAAAAATAGCGAGCAGCCTGATAACCAAATGAAATGCTCGGCGGGCCGGATGAAAGTGCTTGGCCCGGCCGCAGTTTGCCCACCCCTGGCCTAGGAGGACCACCTTTTTTTGTATGTTGGTCTTAAGGGGCCATGTCAACCCATCCCATTACCACTCATTTCATGTATAGCGCCACCCAGTTTAAAATTAAAAAGCAAAAAATTAGGTGTTGTAATCACAATATCTCTGGCTGACATGGTCAAAACTGCACGAAATTGAAAGTGTAGGCTCATTATGACACCCTCCGAATGCAAGCCAAGTTTCGTGGACTTTCGTTCATGGGGGGCCACACAATAAGTTAATTTACGTGTACATTTAGTGACCGTACACCAACAGAGTTTTCTGTGAATATTCATGACTTTTCCTAAATTATGTTTTAACTTACAGTAAAGGTGCAGTCAGGGATTTTACGCAAAGTCAAGCCCATAATATTTTTTGTCACATTCAGCAATCCTCTTCTCACAACCGCTAGCTGCCCATTCAGTTCACTTTAAAAAAAAAAAAAAAACTGGAAACAAACAAAGTAGGGGCAGCCTTTCCCTCAAACAAAAATAAAACCCTGCATGGAACTTCTCTCGGCACACTGAAGGTAGGGGTGAGCTATCTCTCTGCTATGTTTCTTTTGGTCCTCGGTTAAAATATAATGTATGTTTTTTTTTTAACTAAAGTGTCTGCTAATAAATTTAAAAATAAACATAAACACAAACAAACGCGACTTCCTGTGAAATCCCTGACAGCGCCTTTAAGATGACTAAGTTTGCCGATGGTTTTGTGGTGGTAAAAAGCTGATTTAGTTATTGCTTCCATGTGGTTGTTGAAATTTAGATCAATGTAAATTAGAGACATCAGTTGTTAGTTTGGTCAATTGACAAAGAGATTCAAGGGGACCATAGTCATTATTCAACAGGGCTAAGTAAGTGGGAGCATAGAAAGATTGAATGTAGTGACCCCAAGATCGACCTCTGGGGAACACCACCAGTCAAGAATGCAGGTGTTGAGCGACATAACGTGTAACGCAGGAGCCAAGTTTATGAAATGAAATGGTATGTGTGTGTATGTGTGTGTGTGTGTGGGGGTTATGGTGTTAGTGTTTGGGGGTATGGTGCAATGGTGTGAGAGAGAGTGTGTGTGTGTGTGTGTGTGTGTGTGTGTGTGTGTGTGTCTGGGGGGGGGTAATGTTGTGTGTGTGCGGGTGGGGGGCTGTAAAGGTGTGTGTGAGTGTAAGAGGAGGGAGTACCCATGTGGGGTGTGTTTGGGGGTGACCCTGATCAGGTGTGAGGTTGATGAGATTAGGTATGGATCCAGTAGCACAACTGGCTCTAGACAGCTACTGTACACACAGCAGGCTATACCTGGGACCCTCTCGGAGGAGCCAGCGTTCATTTTGGCCGATTTGACATGTCGAATCGGCCAGTGGCTGTCGGCCTCAATGACCAATCTGATTGGTGGAGTGCTAGCCCTTGACTTAACATTACTTCTGATTAGTATGACCATTAGCCCTGCATTCAGCTACAGTATGTAAGTTATGAACCCATTTTGATAAACTATCCTAACATATTTTTGCTAGAACTAGCCTAGTAGATTACCACAAAGTTGCTGAACGTATGTTATTTCAGGTTTGTTTGCAACAATTTAGAAGTTTAACCAAAGTCCTTATTTGCTACCTAGCTAAAAAATACATTATTTATTCCGTGTCCAAAAGAGTGTTTCATTGGCATCACACGCTGTTATGGAAACGTATTACATCTCGCGCAGGCGCAGAACATACACTCGGTGTCGGCGTTGCTTCTGTGTGTTCCGAGGCACTTTTTTTACCGACCCTGGGAGACGGGAGACACACATTCACAGTACAGAATGCGTAATCAGTAAACAAATAAAAAAGACACAAATAAAAAAGACACATAATACCACTATAAACAATTGGCTGGCAACAGCCACAACACACCATATGTTGTGTCCCATATGATGTCTAAAAAATAGCAAGAAAACAGCACTTATCGAATGTGATAGAGGACAAATGTGGTGGTAAGTAGTCCATCATGCAATCTCTGTATTTATTTTTTTAGTATACAGTATGGTAAATGTGGTAAATATTGTACATTTTGCTGTATATCTTCCTCCTTTTCCCCTTCATCAGCAGCATATAATAATAATAATAATATATTTTATACATTATCACAGTTATTAATATCACATTGTATTGCCATGTCGTTGTTTCAAAATATGTGAATGGATATGGCATAGAATGAATAAAGCATGAGAGATTTTTTCCTTTATTTTTTAAATAACGATGAATGAACACATGAATAAAAGAACGGCGAGTGGCTGCGAGGTGTGAATGAGCGAGCATCGAGCCTTCTAGCGGGTGTTTGTGGGGGAGTGCTTGTACATGGCATCGTGTGAGCGCAGTTTCCCTTCATAGCCACAGCGCGGCAGCATGCTTGCCATTCACGGCATTCAATTTAATCACATGTTGGGGAGGGCCGCTAGATGCCACATACCAACAATGTGATGGAGCACACATACCCATAAAAGTGAAGCCTCATGCACATGCAACTTCAACTGTAAATAGATAAAGTTGGTCGCCAACCTGGGGAGTATACTTACCAGCGCCATGGAGAGGTGAAGAAGCATCAGGGAACCTGACGGCAGCTTCGGCGCTGACATTTAGACTTCATGGAACTAGACTGTGCACATTTATTTTATTAACTGAGAGGAAAGTTACGTGAGAATATACAATGATTATAAATGGAAGCTATTTGAACAGTTCTTCGCAGGACCTTAACGAGCAAACTCTGAATAGACCTCCGTGGGTCACTACAACTTTGGGCTGCTTCTTGATATTCACGATAGTGGTTGATATCCTGGGGAACCTTCTGGTGATTTTCTCGGTCTACAGAAACAAGAAGCTGAGAAACGCAGGTGAGTAATGCGAGCAACACAGACTGCTCCGCAGATTTAGTGACTATAGGCTATACCTCCAGTGAGACATTGTAGTCTACCTTTATACGTCCTGTTATTAGTCTGTAGTTGTATTCGTTGGCAGTGGTTTACATTTTGACTATTCGAAAGAAAAAGCGCCAAACAAAACACTCACATGTCAACGGTCTCCACAGACTGAGTTGCTCTGCGCTGTTAAGGGAGCCTATTAACCTAATGATTTTAATGTGTCATTTCCATTGCTTGGGAAAGGTGCTATTGCCTTCAAATAACCCATGTATCCTAACAAAGGCATATCTTGTCATGTGCTTGTCAAAGATATGTAGTCTATTTCCTACGTTTGGAATAATCAAAGGCTAATGTGCGTCCTTATCGTGCACTTCATGCTGGCGCTAATGTTTCTGAGACGATTTTATACACATTGGCATGGCTATTACAAAGAGATGTCCTGGTTATTAGAGTGCTGTGTCACGATTTCAGCATCATGTTATGATTTATGGTATCCGGTTGAAAACTATCGAATATGCTTGATGTTGCTGAAAGTGATAAATCGCGTTGTGAGTGCTCAGTTTCGTGTGCATTTTTGTCAATTCTTTCGTTTGGTTTGATAAAAATTATGTATTTAACGTCAGTGGTATTATTTGTGGCAACGTATTCCAACTGCTTCCAACCCAAGAAGTAGCCGCTATGATCGGTAGTAGCCTAAGTTTACCGGTGCAATGCCTTGGTCTTTAATTACTGAATAGCCGGATAATGATTGACGTTCAATGCCTTGGGCTGCTCGGATGGAATTCAGATATAAAGCGGGTTTGTCTCTGAACTTGGAAACGAACTGAGGGAATTCAAGTGGCCTATAGGAATTTGCACTCCTATGTACATTTCATAACAGGACAGTGGAAAGCATTACTATTATGTTTTCCAACTCATACACTATTAGTTGGGTCTATGTTACTTAGTTGGGTCAACGACGGGATATTTTCAGTAGTAGGCTATACCGTGTATTACAGGCCACACGTTCATCAGACTGCACACAAATAAATGTTCATGCTAATATTACTGTAACGTTTGGGAACGATTTCCATTCATTTTGTGTTGAAATCGCGCTTTAATCTCCTGAGAAGCTGCACCTGCCACCAGTCACATTAAATGGATGGTGCGCGCACCACTTCTATGATGAAAGATTGGTCGATTTTTTTTTTTTACATAAATGCATTCAATATACATATGCATGACACAACAGGGTTATTTCTCTGTCTACGATTATATCTGACGAACGTCGTCAATGCTTGGTCAACTTTCCAGAATCCCAGCGCTGAGCGCATCATCCCCTCCAAATATTTCTAGCCGGGGATACTGTGAATTGATGGGAAACTCCAGAATGGGATTTATTTTCTGGTCTCCCTCATTCATCCCTCCCGCAAGCTCCACCTCTTTTATTCCAACATAGGAGACATTTTTCTTGTTCTCATGACTATATTTTAATCCCTGATTTTTTTTTCCAAACTGTACTCAGAATTATGCAACAAGCCACTGCTGTCCTGGATCTAGGTCTTTATTCGAATATACAGGGACAACACAGTTACATAAATAGCATGGCAGAAAAAAAAATACATCTCTACAATTTGGTTGTGTACTTTTGCCTTGATTAGGATTTTGGAAAATAAGGCTGCATGAATGTTATACGGTGAGGAGACTCTCAAAAGCCTTTCATCATTTTAACAATTACAGTATATTATTTCTAAATAATATAAAAAGAAACTTCCAACAAATTTTCTGTTCAGTTGTGTAAAGAAGGTGATCTTAAAAAGTAACAATCTACCCAAAATTGCCTTATCTCTTCCCTGATAGGAAACACTGATTAGCCTTCACCACCTTGTCACAATACTGGCAAGTTATCATTGTGAGGAACAAGGTTATGTAAAGCTTTGTATGGTGCGCTGCGAATTACATAGTTGGTTACCTGCATGCCTGTGAGCACTCTACATGTGCGCTAGTACATAAGTACGGTCCGGACAAGTAGCCTTCCTCTTCCTCTGCATTTAGGACAGTTAAAACATTTCACTGTGTCAGGAGTCTACATTTATTGCAAGCCCTACCTAATTCTACATGTTAGCATTCATAGAGATTTGCCCAGGATAATCAATGTGTTCATTCTTTGCGTTTTATCTGATTTTTCATCTCATTGGCAGTTTGCCACTTGAAAATTAATTGAGCCTCGATTTCTCTCTCCTTCTCTCTCAACCTGTCTCTCTCATTCTATCAGTGTATGAATGTGAGTGTGTGTGCATGGGGGTGGGTGGGTAGGGGGCATACGAGGGAAGGAGGGGATGAGAGAGAGTTTTTCTCATCCCCTCAGGGTGAGATACACCTGGTTGTTTGGTTATTTATCAGATGATACAAAAAACAAGCAAAGATGGCCAAACACATACCACTGCACAGCACTACCACTAATGCGCTACTACCACTTGCCCAAATGAAGAAAGCAAAATAACAGTACAGAAGCAGACTAAAACATTGATAGAATATATGCACTTCAAGAGCAGGATTGCCTGAAGTTACTGGCATAGTGCCCCCTTTCCCTCAGCGCACACACACACACACACACACACACACACACACACACACCACTGCTTGATGGATGGGGGAGGGGATTGTGGGCCGGAGCTGAAGGGATTTGACGCTGCATAGCTCTTAACACATCACATCCTCCTCTGCGCTTCCGGCCAGCCTTGATTTCAGCAACAGCAGAAGCAATGCTCCCATAATCTCAGCTGTCTCCCACTCTCTGTCCATCTCTCTCTCACTCTCCCTCGCTCATGCATGCAAACACACACACACACACACACACACACACACGGCCATATCTTTCCATCCCTCTCTCTATCACTCTTTCCTTTTGCCCTCCATCTCCCATGTCTCTCTACCTCTCTCTCTCTCCCTCTCTCTCTCTGGGCCTTAGCAGTGCTGATGCTGGCATTTGTAGGTCAGAGCTGGAGTGGGAATTACTTGTCTTCCTGTGTGATGCTCAGTGCCTCTGCTTGTTGCAGTCAGTAATAGGACCACTGCTGCTGACCAGAGCAGCGCTGCTGCTGATTGCTCTGTGCTCTAAAAGTATGGATCATCTGGAAGCCAATCTCACGTCAGCATTGCTGTTGACCAAAGCGGCGGCAAGGTCAATTTGTATATGCTTAGACACACAGCACTGCACATCTCTTAGGCTTGAAATCACTGCTGATTGACCTTAAAAAATGTTTTAAAAATCCACTATATTTGTATTGTGTAGTGATCGTGTGATTATTGGATTTGATCAACTGAATTTTTCAGTGCCAGGTAGCTAATATAAATGATAGGATAAGAAAGGGGCTATAAAGGAGAGAGTAATGCAATTTGCAGAGGATCTCTCCCACACATCATTTGATGAAAGTCATGTTGATCACCACGGGCTGTGTGGCCCATACTAAAGCACCCACATCCAGGAGGGGACTTGCTGCTGACGTGCCTCCATGAGCACATCTGCCCACCTCCACGGCGCTGACTGACACAGAGGATACAGCTGTCCCCGCACATTCAGCTAATGGAGGAGCCGCAGCAGTGGCATGGCTGGGAAGACATGTCAACACCTTTGCCTTTGACTGACTTAATAGGATCTCACAGGAAAGAGGAAGAAAAGCCTGTTACATTGACTTCTTCTCAGCATGTGGCATACATTAGATGTTAATTCCAAACAGTTATTGTTATACTGCCAGATGCAGTAGAATGTGTCCTATTCATTAATGATTAATATAATGCTTTTGTCAGGACCATTTGGATCAAGGGTGGAGTGACATGTCAGCATATGGATATGGTGTGCAAAAGGAGTAAGAAAACAATGGGGAACCGTCAGCCTTTTGTAGCAAAGGAGAACTGCCAGCCATAAGCCCAGGCTTCTTTAAAGCAGCTGTGGCCTACTGGTTAGCACTTCAGACTTGTAACCGGAGGGTTGCCGGTTTGTACCCCGACCAGTAGGCACGGCTGAAGTGCCCTTGAGCAAGGCACATAACCCCTCCCTGCTCCCTGAGCGCCGCTGTTGCATGCAGCTCACTGCGCCGGGATTAGTGTGTGCTTCACTTCACTGTGTGCTGAGTTTGTTTCACTAATTCACGGATTGGGATAAATGCGGACACCAAATTTCCCTCACGGGATCAAAAGAGTATATATACTTAAACTTACTTATAATATGCCTCTGTATCATCCTCTTATCAGCCTGCACCTGAGAGTTCCACACAGCCCCACCTACAGGCCAGCAGAGGGAAAGACACACAAGAGCACAGCTGGTGCAGCCAGTGCAAGCAAGTAGGCGTGGCGGACCCAGCACGGATGAGCAGGATCTTTTCCTCTTTCTGATTTGAGAGGGAATATTCCTTAGAGTTATAGAATATGTGAGCAGCATGAGGATAACAGACACCATAGTGGCATCTCCATATGAGGCTTCCCATGATTCCCAGAGTGTGTGCTTCCGTTTTTTTTTCTCCACGATTTCACATATTATTTACATCACAATTCAGGCACTGTATCCTCCATGGACTTTCTTTGGCTCCGAGCCCTGGGGCCGTATTGTTTTTGGGATTTCTACAGCCCTCACATTCGTCAGGAGGCTGATGTTTATTGTCATATCTCCATGTGAAGAAAACATTTGCAGACACTCAATTCTGAAGTGTAGCAGGGGGCTTGTGAATGTTTCCCTACACGCTTGTGCACTTTTCTGGGATTTCCCTCTGGTGAGGTAAACAGAGGGCCCCAGAAAACTCACACTGGAGTTTCTAAAAGGACATACGAAGCAGAATATCTCCTTTAAAAGCAAAACTTTTTTTTTTTTTTTTTCATTTTTTAAAAAAGCCTTGGGCTGAAAATCTCCCTGTTATCTTAAACTGTAATAGCCGGCAATCAAGGCTGCTTTTATAAGTTGTGGCGTTGAAAAGATAATGACCGACAAGCCTTTGGTGTGGAACTATCTTGGCCAGTCTCCAGAGGAGTTGGTCTCTTTGGAAAAGAAGGGATTTAAGGGGTCAGACTGAGGGTGTCATTTGTTCTGCTAAGTTCAGTGCTGAGTGTTTGTTGCTACTCTGTCAGTTAAAATAGGACTGAGAGCAGTGATGCACAATGGTCTGAAATTGTCATCATTTAAGTAGAAAAAAGATAGATATATATATTGATAGAAAGGCAGAGAAATATCAGGTTACTGATATAGAGATACTAGAGGTCATGTTTGTGAAGTGCAGCAAGATGCCTGAATAATGCTTAAACACTGCCTTGTGAGTCATCATCATGGAGAACCGGTTCCCTGAAATTCACTTTCAAAATGACTCCATGCTGAGCAAGTGCTGAAGCAGAAAGCATCACAGGGAGAGCTAGAAAAAGTGAGAGAGATTCATTTGATGCGTGTTGCGGTGGAAGTGATTTTCCTTTTCTAATTTTCCAGGAGGGCGTCTAATTGCCAAATGAGCTCAGAGGGAAGCAGCAGGGCTCTTTAGTCTTTAAACCGCAGAAACGACATGAAGTGGAACCTGATGTCCTCCGGGATCAGAGCTGTCTGTTATGACACATAAACACCCACATAGGTTTGCTCTCTGTCTCGTTCACACACACGCACACACACACGCACACCCAAAGAGTCATCCAGACAGGCATCCATTTTGAAAAGCTCACCCAGGCATCTATGGGTCAGTCCAACTTGACGGCCCTTTGTGTGTTCAATGAGTCAGCCTTAAACCAAAGTACTGAGACAACAGCCACCCTACACGAGGAGAAGGACGGGGCAGAGCCAGACATATAAGCAGTGAGACCATTCCCCAATAGAATCTTCCCCTTTCTGACTTCCATGAGCTCAGGTCAATGAGGCCTGCAGGCCATAAATAGCAAATGGAAGTACAACACTGGTTATATCCAATAAAACACAAGTTGATACAAAGGTATATCACAACATTACATGATAATATGTGTGTTACTATGGATTTGTAACAAGTTATAATGTAGCGGTCATTTTTGACCGGGAACACAAAACTAGTAAAAATAAAACGAACATAATAGGAGGGTTAACGAAAACCAGTGGTTGTTAGCTAGCCAGACAGCCGGCCAAGCACAGCCACTGCTCGCAGAGTCTCCTAAATCAGGAAAAGCGTGGAGTAGCCTAAGCCCATGATTCCTGGTAGACAGCTTTAAAAGCCGGCCTAGAGTGATGGACAGGACTTCATCCCAGATGGGAGGAGGAGAGGGAGGCGAGGCGCCTGGGCCCATGCCAGATCAGGATGGGATCATCAGCCTATGGGGTTGGGAGGTGCGCTCCCCCATGCTCCATCACTTTCCAGGATGGAACGGGATACCGCTGTTACAGTACACAGGCGAGTTGTCAAGAGAGCTGGCTGTAAGACGTCTTTGTTAAAGCGGTCACTAACATCAGTGCTGGGTCTGGGCCTTGGTGATGACCTTTTAGACGTGCCAAAGATCTTGGCAGTATATCAGCCCATGTGTAAACCCATCCCATGTCTTGACACAAGCCCTCTGAAGCAGCAGCACCACAAAGGCAAAATGATGATGGATACTGAACTCTTTTGAACATCTGTTTGCCTGCCTGCACCTCTGTTACCAGCCCATATACAGTACCAGGCCAGGTGTAAGCGCAGTGCTGAAACTCTGCCCCTCCTGGCACCGTGACGTGAGACAGCAGTGGCAGGTTGAAGCCAGAGGCGTTAGTGTAGCATCAGTCCTTGCCATCTGTGGACACACAGGGAAATGCTTTAGGCTGTGTTGACACTGCAGCTAGGAGTTTTCATTCATTGCCTTTTAATTTCAATCTGCATTCATTCTTTCTCAATCTCTCTCTCTCTTTCTCTCTCTGTGGGTCTCCAGCTTTCTTGCTGACTCGCTCACTCACACACTCGTCTGGGTTATTGTTTGCGCTCGCTTTCCCCTTGCTATTCTCATTACTGTTGCTTGCCCTGCTTGTTGCTGGGTTGCTCTTTCAGACAGCGTTTGCAATCACTCCCATTTCTCCAGCTTTCTCTCACTCTCTCACCTTTTCCTTCACCTCCTCCAGTGTTTACTAGTAATGCTCTCCTGTAGGCGGGCAACTCACACACACCCTGTGAAGTGACACATGTGTGCTTTTCTCCGCTGCCTGTGCTGTCCCCGCATGGCCGTGGTGGATGTGCTTGTTTATTGCGCTGTGACTCTAATCTCCCACTAGCCCAATGGTCTCCTGAGCACACTTGGCCCCGCTGCTAGGTCACAGGCTGATGTGGTGGACTGTTTCCAGCAGCTAGGGGACAGAATCCCTTTTTGGAATTAATGATCTCCCACAGGCAATGCAATTGCAAAGCAAATGCAAAGCAATTATGTGATCGAATGAGAGATAAAACCTGCAGTGGCTGCAGTTGTTTATATTGTTACCCTCCTCTCATCTCCCTCTACCATTTTGTCCTCTGTCCAGTCCTCTGTTACGCTGCTAGACACGCAGGCAGTTCAGGTCGGCCTTGTGTGTTTGGACTAGACAGGTTAGAAGCAGGTGTCAATTTAAGAAAATTAAGAAAAATACCCAGAAGAAACAATATTTTGATCTTGTCGCAATAGGAGAACCCTTATAAGTAAGAAACATTCTGTGATGAACCTTTGATGAACCCTTTTGGCCACGCGCCCTGTAAGAGGCGAGGGGCTAATTGGTGCTTCGAGGTGTTCTTAATTTGGGACTTAAGCAGGATCTACGCTGGACTGGTCGATTTCTTAGGAATCCAAGTTGGAGTTGAAGTTCTGGTTTAGTCACTAATGTCTGAGCCCCTGAAGAGATTGCTTGTGGATTGGCAAACAACTATCAACAAGGGTCAAACAGAGCCAAGAGAATGCACTGGGCCAGAGAGTGGGGATGACATGCTGTCGGAAAGCCTCTAACCAACTCATTCTCTTCCTCTTTTTCCCTCTCTCTCTCTCTCTTGGCCAGCCCCTCTCTTACGTTTTCGTATTGTGGCAGGTTGCTGTCTTCCTCTCAAGGGTTTTGGCAGCTTTTCTGTGCCTTTCATTTCAATTTATGTGTCTTTCTACACCTCTCCCATTCCATTATCTATTCCATAGAAAGTGCATGCTGCTCCCTGACTCATCATGTTGCCTGTAATCTCCTTTTCACCTCACTCCAACTCTAACCTTTTTCTTACTCCTTGTCCCACCTCCCATCTTTACGCGCCTCGCGCACCTCACTTTTCCTCTCCATATGTATCTCTCTCTCTCTCTCTCTCTCTCTATCTCTCTCTCTGTCTCTCGTGTTGCTTTTTTATCAACCATATTTTTGCCGGTGTGTCCTCATTCCTCATGACACTGCTGTCTGTTCACATCAGTTGTGAAGCCACCCCCTGCCGCTTGGAGCAGCCTGCGTGTCGTCAGACCACACACCTGTGGAGCCGTCCTGCCAATAGTGCTTCATGTCAAAGTGCACGGGAGCACTGCGCGCCTTACACAACCCCAGGGACCACATATTGCCTGTGTGTGTGTGTCCGTGTGTGTGTGTGTGTGCACGTGCATGCGTGTGTGTGTGCATATGCGTGTGGAAGTTATTTATACTCTAGATGTCAGTGTGTGGGAGTGTGCATGTATGGAGGATTTAAATAAGGCATATTGATGGTTGATTGCTCAAGGCGTCACATTTTCAGAAGAGAATGAGTTTGTGAAAGTGTGTGTCTGTAAAAAAATACTGTAAAACAGTATTGTAGTAATTGTACTGCAGGTCTTCATATTTGCACTCATGACATTGTTCTCATAGGAAAATCTGACGAAGGCATTATAGGCGGAAACATAGTTGAGTAAAGACTTGACATATGGAGCCAGAGTAAGCGGCACTTTTTGTACCATTCAAACTTATTACCAGTGGCTAACACCTCCCTAAAATCTGGCGGTATGCGTTACTAATGCGGTAATACTTTTCATTGTTCTCATAGCACAACAATTATAGGCTGTCGCAATGGACCTCTGAAGTTCGCCTACAAAAAAGATCCAAAACGGCCATCTTTGCCCATATATGGAGATCCAGTTGTTAATTGAAGCTAATGGCAAGTTGCATTGCAAGTTAGCTCTGGGGTAGCAAAAATCTAAGTGTGCTGCCTTCACATACCGGAGATCACAGTATCCACTCGAAGGCAGAGGACAAAAGTGTGTTTAGGTAAACATCTGCATTTCAGACTTTTTCATCCCCGCGAGAGGTAACAGGTGCGATAATTCAAAAGCCTCATGTTATTTTCCCATAGGAAAAATCGCCAGATACCGGATGTCAAAGATGGCAGCTTCTTTGTAGGCGAACTTCAGAGGTCTATACCAACTAAACAGAGGGAGAAATATAGAACATTAAATGAGAGAGAGATACAGACAGTTGGGAGAGAGAGGAAGACTGAGAGAGTGGGGGGGTAGAGAGATAAAAAAAGAGAGCAAAATGAGGGTACGACAATAAGATGAAGGCAGACAGAAACACATGTCAGTGCAGAGGCAGGAAAAATCATGCTCAATTTTCTCAGCCGAGGGGACAGTCAGTCACTCAAGCTGGGTTACATAAGATGGCATTATGTGATAAAACACATCAGTGGACCACAGCTCTTATGGACACGATGTCCCTTTCATCTGAGACACAGAGCAGAGCTTTGCTGCTTGTTAGACGGGTAGTCTTAATTTGGCCTCAGTGCTTCTTAGATGAGATACAGATGTCTCGGAAGGAGTGACTGAAAGGGGGAAGGAGAAAAGATAGAGAGAGGAGACTGTACACACTGTCTTTGTTAGATTCTTCTTTATTGATTAAATGACTTCAGGCTCAAGGGCATTTTTGACAAAAAACATGTAAAAAATACTGGACATGAAAACGTGCATGAATAAGCAACAGGATTTGAAGAGAGACAAGGGCAACATGACTAGACTCCTGACTAGGCAGGAAAGTGAAGAGTGTTGAGGACCAGGGTCAGGAGGGTGTCAAGCTTTAAGAGGTGTGAGGATTGAGGAAGTGGGAAATAGAAACAGTGAGAGAACAGGGGTTTGAATTTAAAAACTGTGCTAGGGCAACAGACGTCTAGTCGTACTGAAGGTTGGGGCAGCGAGGAGGCGGGAATTGAGTCTGACTCTGACAGGGAAGAGAGGAATATGGGGGGAAAGTATAAGTACATGTATATATACTTTTTTGATCCCGTGTGGGAAATTTGGTCTCTGCATTTAACCCAATCGGTGAATTAGTGTAACACACTCAGCACACAGTGTACACACAGTGAGGTGAAGCACACACTAATCCCGGAGCAGTGAGCTGCCTGCTTCAACGGCGGCGCTCGGGGAGCAGTGAGGGGTTAGGTGCCTTGCTCAGGGGCACTTCAACCGTGGCCCACTGGTCGGGGCTCGAACTGGCAACCCTCCGGCCACAAGTCCAGAGTGCTAACCAGTGGGCCACGGCTGCCCCACCACCATCCAAAAGGAGCTGGTGATTGAGTAGAGAGGAGGCAGTTGCAAAGTTGCACTTGGTATCCAACAGTGCACCACAATGGGTCATAAACCTTTTTCCTTTTACCTTTTAACCCTAGCTCAGTAGTATATTAACAGCTCTGTTTTTTACTTTCACTAGTTCTTCCTCTTTTTCACCATGTTCCTGGTGGCTGGCTTTGTTGTGTTGGACACTACTAAGAGAGAAATGGATTGGTTGGATTGGTGTGTCCATTCAATAAGAATGCCCCAGCCCCCAAATTGTCAGAGATATGGGGTGTGAGTGAAAGCCTGCTACCCAACACACACACACACACACACGTACACACACACACACACACAGATATTTTGTCAACTGAGAAATAACAAGAAAGGCAACGTTCTATGACATTTATTTATTTTCATATTATTTTACAAATAATATTTTATGATTTTATTTGCACGATTCATATTTTGTATTCTACAACAGTTTGAGAATTGAGGTTTGGTTGAACTATTTATTTATTTCTGATTGAAAAGAGGCATTCCAGAAAGGAGATATCTTAAGACATCCCCACTTGGACTGTTTACTGTCATATTTGAGAGTTAGTAAGTGAGAAAATGGACAAAATGCAGTAGGGTGAACGTTCAGTTTAGTATGTGACGTATAGACAAGCAAATGGGTGTTGCTTGGCAACAAGAGACGCCAAGACTAAGATTGGAATTATTTTGGGGGTTTGATGATGAATGAGATCAAAATAAATGATAGAAAATACAATTTGATGTGTTTAAACTTGATAATTCCCGGAGACAATATAATACAATATACTTCTGTATCGGGGACACCTGTGAAGTATTTCTGGTGGAAAAGTTAAATCACCGTTCCATATCAATACCAAAGATTGCTAACCCCCTCTGCTTTTTTCGTTGTGTCATCTCACTCATCTGTGTAAAGTCTGATCATATGAAAGATAAGACACTATTGAGTCTCTCTCCATGCCCAACACTACCTCAGAAATATCACTGTATGTCCTGGACCCATGTGGACAATCCATTGGCTGTCATCAGATCCAAAGTGTATTCTTTTTTACTTTGTTACATTTCCTAATGACCCATTCAATCACCATTTCCTCTCCCCTTGTGCACAGTACATAAGCGGTTTAGTGAGGGGGTAGGCATTTTTGTTCTGGATTGTCCACATTTTGGTCTGGGTCCAGAGAAGCACATTAAAAAGGGATTATACTATTTCACCTGGAGGGGTTATGTTCATCTCTGTATCAAAGGGAGAGCGCGAGACAGAGAGAGTGTGTGTGTCTGTGTGTGTGTTTGCATTTGTGTGTGTGTGTGTGTGTGTGTGTGTGTGTGTACACACACATAAGGAGTGGCAGATGATACTAGACTCTCATTAATAGCCTCATAAACAGCAGAATTGAGTGGCTTGATTCATGCACCAGCAGCCTGTAATCCGGAGGCTTCTCGGAGGCGCCCGTCTCTGGGTCCGCGTGGGGCTGGCACCTGGCCAAGAGTAATAGGAAGACATCCAGGGGGAAATAACATGCTTGATCTGATAAACCGGCCCTGGCTCCACTGTCAGGCCCAGCGCGTCCCCAGTGCTCCCTCAGGAGGCTGCCGTCGCCCGGTGATGCTGCAGCGGGAGGAATGGGTAGGCCTACAGACAGCAGGTCCAGGGCGGTTGTTATAAACATTGTGATCTTATACTCGCACAGATTCAGGTTAATCATGTTGGCTCAATAATTGATTAGCAATGCATTTGTGCCGCTTGAGTTGTAAGCTGATCAGGTAGTGGTGAGGGAGTCCATACATCTGTGCATGACAATCTAACAAAGAATTTGTTTGCAAGTGTGTGTGTGTGTGTGTTTTGGAGGGGAGTATGTATTGGAGAGAAACAGGCAAGTGAATTGGTATTGGTGTACAAGAATGTGAACAATGTAAGATATATATAGACTAGAGATGAGTAGGATGAATATAGTGAGAAATTAGGTGTGTGTGTGTGTATGTGTGCGAGAGATGAGAAGAAAAAATCTTGTGTGTGTGCGAGCGTAGGGGTGTGTATATTTGTGTGGACATCTCTTTGTGTGGTGCGTGGTGCGTTGCAGCTCCTCGCGATGACAGTTTGTGCATGGTTCAGTGGCGTTGTTCTCCATGGGAAATGGCGTGGCCTCCATTTGGTGAGGAACACTGTATCAAATGCCAAATCAGACAGGTCAGCCTCACCGTGGCTACTCACTGAGACGCCCCACTTTTCCCTGCCTTTCTTTTTGACATGTGCAGAATGAGCCGACAGACGGCAGGAGACAGGGGTGGGGGGTGGAATGGAAAAGGTGGGTGGAGGGGGTTGGAATGGAAGAGGCGGGTGGGGGTTGGAATGGAAGAGGCGGGTGGAGGAGGTGGGGGCGGTGTTTTGGAAGACAGTGAAGGAAAATACCATTGTTCCACCGCCATTGGCATTCGCTTATTCCAATTTAGCTAGGTCACTTGCAGGCACCTTTCGTAATTTGACAGGAACATAATGTTTTAGTCTGTGAAAAGCTCATCTTGAGACAATCTAGCATGGCCATGCCCGATTTATCTGTGAGCCATGTTATTGGGAAAGTGTGTTTGGGGTTATTTCTGGTTATGTAATGTTTATTTGTCTTGGCTATTCAAAGTTTATTTGAAGGCGGCTTTGTGTAATGCTTCCTTTTGGATTTTATCATTAGGGAACAAATGACACATCGGTGAAAACACATTGTTTGGCCTCACCAGGGCCTTCCTAGTGCATTTTTCTATCCTCTCTGGAAAGCCTCATTTTAAAGGAGCTACGCGTGTGAATGTCTGAGTTGCCTTGCAGTGTGTGTACACATGCACCTTGTCTCACAAGTGTGTGTGCTTATTCACATGTTCTGTGTGTGCATAGCACATGGCAGCAAGATGGCAGGTTAGTATTTGGTCATGTTTGGTTGTACCTGTGTGCAAACACAGTTTTGGATATTTGGTCGGTATTCATTATCTCTGTGTTGGGCGTATTTGCCTCTGTGTCTGTGTGTGTATTTGTGTGTGAGTGTGTGTGTGTGTAGGAGTGTGTGTGGGAACTGTGAATCCATCCCACAGAGGTGGAAATCAGTGTGGCAGAGCAAATAAATAAAAGATAAGCTTTTGGCTCCGAGTATGGCCCCGGTCTCACCTAGTCCACACCCGTCACTCTTGGCTATCGAGTTTCAGCAGGTCCCTCTCCGGCTCCAAAACATCCCGCTGGTCCCTAATGGCTTCTGGCCAACCCAGACAGCCTGCCCAGGCGGAGACGGCGAGCAAGCCAGAGACTGATGGAGTGCGGAGTGTGAAGCTATCAGCGCATATCTCCCCCATTAGCTCACAAATGAGCTGCTGGCTCGGCCGTCTGACAGATATGGGCAGAAAGGCATGGATTGTGAATGACAGCAGTATTTCTTAATTACAGTAACGGCCGACGTGCCACTGTAGGGAGTACTATGCCTGCTGTGTTCGAAGCTTAGCTGGCTATGTTGCCATGATAGCACCAAAGCCTGCATCACAGGTGAATTAACAACGTCAATAAAATATCTTTATGGGTGTCATCAAAAGCTCCATATTCACCACAAAACATGACTAACCATCAAAAGAAGCCAATGTTTTCTTTTTAATGGATTATACCCTAAGAGTAAGAGAAATACCCAACATACACCGCTCACACCGGAAAAATAAGCACACCGAGATTATAAAATTTAAATGGTTATTGTTTTATGTTGCATTCAATCTTGTGACCATATATTGAAGGTCCTGTTCTTTTCCGTGGGAAAAGTCCCCATTTTCACCGGAACAGGTCATTTAACCATCCAAATGATTTCTAAACAGGTTTATTACGTTGAAATAGTTGCCAAGTTTCCCTTTAAAATGCAAATTGATAAGTACATTCCATGAACACTAACCTTGGGTCTCTTCGGAGTGTGCTGAAACAATCAAATTATCATTCTGTGTTGTTTCATTTCACTATGTTCACGTCTCTGTTTTAGCTTAATGTTAGTTCTGTTTACAACCTCGCGGTTGGAACGGTTTCAAAATAAAAAACGGTTTCAAAATAAAAGCCCCCTGAAACAGAAAAGGAAAAGGCCAAAAAGGGTAAATAACATATAAGTAATGCATTAATAGTAATATTAAAAAAAAAGATTGAAAATAGAATCGAATCGTGACTTTAAAATCACATCGAATCGAGGATTTGAAGAATCGTGACACCCCTAGTGTGCATGGTAAGGTGCTCAAGAGAGTGAGTGTCATGGTGAAGGTGCAAAAGGTAGTCCAACATTAGTCCAACAGTGCAACAGTGCAAGAATAAGGTCTAGAGACCAGCATAAATAATATAGACAAATAGGAGAGTAAAGTATAATGTAGACAAGGTAATATAAAAAACTATGTCAGTGCAAGAACAGGTTGAGGTAATAGGGTTGTAGCCATTCAGAATTGTAGCAGAAGCCTGACCGCAGCCATTGATCATGTGTGTTAATATAGCATGTAAAACAGTGTAGCAGTAAAACAGTAGTGAAAACATTAGGCTGTGGACATTAGTAAAACAGTAGTGAAACAGTAGTAAAGCAGTAGTGGGCAGTCAGTACTCAAACATGGAGAGGGTGGAGAGGCAGACAGACTAAGCAGAGAAGTCTATCTCTTCCCTTTAGTGAGGCATTGAACAGTTCAATGGCCCTGGGGACAAATGACTTCCTCAGCCTTTCAGTTGTGCATGGCAGTGAGCGAAGTCTCCAGCTGATCAAGCTCTTTTGCTTTTTAATAGTGCTGTAGAGTGGATGACATTCATTGTCCAAGATGTTGATCAGTTTGTTCAGGGTCCATTTGTCAGATATTGAAGTGATGCACTCCAGTTCAGCTCCCACTACAGAGCCAGCCTTACTTACCAGCCTGTCAAGTCGCCCAGTATCCTTCTTCTTTGTGCTTCATCCCCAGCATACCACTGCATAGAAGAGGACGCTGGCCACAACAGACTGGTAGAACATCCTGAGGAGCTTGCTGCACACATTGAAGGACCGCAGCTGAAATATTATTCCTATTCCGAAAAACTATTCCGAGCTGAAAATGCAATGATAGCCTATTTGACAGAAGACAGGTTGCTAGTGACAAAATATTAGCTTTCAGTGTGGTAATATCTCTGTAAATTGCGTTAATTCAAGTGTTTCAATCATCCAGCTCTCCCTTATGGTTGGCTAGTGGTATCTCATTTCCAAGGGGAATATTCTTCACCCCTATGTCTTGCCACTCGGTTTCGAGGGACAAGGGCTAGGAGTAAGATGAAGGGATAGGGGAAGGGGTAAAACAGAGAATTGAGATTGGCCCTTACTTGGACATCGACACACGAGACCCTATAGAATAATGACAAAGTTTGACGGTTCACAGTGCAGCATTAGCACTTTCTCTCCTCTCATTTCCTCTTAGCTGCTCTCCTCTCATCTCCTCTTAGCTGCTCTCCTCTCATCTCCTCTTCTCTGCTCTCCTCTCTTCTCATCTCCTCTCATCTCCTCTCTTCTCCTCTCATCTCCTCTCTTCTCCTCTCATCCCATCTCCTCTTCTCTGCTCTCCTCTTCTCCTCTCCTCCCATCTCCTCTCATCTCCTCTGCTCTCCTCTCCTCTGCTCATTCCCCCACTCTCCTCTCCTGTCCTCTCTTCTCCTCTCCTCTCATTTCCCTCTCTCCTCTCTTCTCCTCTCCTCTCCTCTGCTCATCTCGCTAGTGTTGTCAGACTGGGGGGAAATGACTCCTGTAATAGCACCAATGTTGAATCAACCCAGCATTAAGTGTGCATGTGTGTGCGCTTTCATGTGACTTTTGGCATGTGGTGTCGTACATGTGTGTGCGTTTTAGGGAGCTGGCATGCTTAGTGTCATTAGAGGAGGTCGCTGAGCAGAATTAGAAGTGTGTGTCTGTGTGTGTGTCTGCCGTTGGTTTGGCTGGAGGTGGGGGTGTTGGGTAGGAGGTTAATTCGGGCTACTGTTGTGGAAAATAGGATTCATTTTGGCTGATAGGAAAGTTGATGGGAGTGGGCTTTTTAATATGGAGATTAATGGAAAAAGTGACAACACCAGAACCCCACAGTCCTGCTTCCGATTACAGTGACGCTTTGTATAAACTGGGATGTGTGTGTCTGTGTGTGTGGGGGTGATTAGGGGGATTGGGCAGGCAGGTGTGTCTTGCTTGTTATCTGTCTGACCCAGACTCTAACCCACAAATGAAATGAAAAGGACATCCAAAAGTTCAAGAAGTCAAATCTTTCATCATTCATCAGAGGGGAAATACTCACAAATAGTTATACTGACAGTATTTGTTTCAGAATGTTGATAAATAAATAAATAAATAAATAAATAGAGTAAATAAATAACGTAAGTGTGAGTGACTTTTATGCAACACATTTTCAGCCCTAAGCAGATTAATCAGAGCTTGCAGGGTCACCCGGGACGCGAGCATCTGCTTTAGAAAAGGAGCGGCAACAAAAAAAGGTTCCGGAAAACCATCACTTTGACCAAAAATTGGGGAAGCACAATGCAGACACTAAACCCCACGTCCAGACCTCTGACTGCCTCCTGACCCACTGGGTCTGCCTGAGGATTGGTCTGAGACCCGCATCTCGTAAGCTGACATGCTGCGGCGCTAAAGTTCGCTTAAGTAGGATGGAGTTCAAACAAGCGCTGGAGATTTAGCGAAAAACAGAGGGGAGGGTGGAAGGGCAAATGAAACGAAAAGCAGCGAGGTTCGCTCTCTCTCTCTCTTGCCTCTTAGTCACACATGACAATTTCTCGAGATATTGTAACCCTGACAGTGGCAGCGATTCGTAAAAAAACGTGTCCGGCTCTTTCAGCGCAGCCTTAATGAGTTTAGCCGTTGCCAAATGTGGATCATTTTCTGGGAGATTAAAAGGCCACACAGTTGAATCCAACTGCAGGCCTATTTAGTCCTCCCCTCAAGCTATTTATAACAACTGCTGTTGGCTCTGCACATAACATAGCAGATTTTCTCACTGCAACAGTACACCTCTCTCTGCCTCTCTCCGTCTTTTTGGAGTATGTGTGTTTTAATGACTAAGTTCATCAGCTCTTCCTGCAGCTCCTGGTACACTCTCAGAGTTTCCCTCCTACTTAGTTAATTTTTTCAGTCTTGCTGCTCTGCACCTGCTTTATCAATGGCTTAGGGCCCTATCGTGCACCCGGCACAAGGTGGTGCAAAGCGTGACACAAGGCTTATTCTTATCTTACACTCAATAAAGTGAGGAGCTTTTCGCCATGAGCTCCACTTTTATTAAACCTTGGGCCCAGGGGGTGTGGCAATTAATGACATAAAGTGTGGTCTGGCACATGATCCAAAAATCTTACCCCCTCTAAAAATCATTATGCCTCTGACCAAGAAAAAAGTTATCTATAGCCAAAGGCGTCTATTAAGAACAGCTTAAGATGCACTGTCACGAGATGCAGCTGCAACTCCTCTGCAGGATAAATATCCTTAGCATTTGTATTCAGTCATTCGAACATTATTGGGTTAAGTGTTGGTTTTTTCAGGCTCTGTTTTCGATGGTAACCCCTCAGTCAATAGTGAAAGTAATTAACTGTGTAGAGCTGTTTTGTCGTTGACTACAGTAATTTCCTGTGTATTAGCCGCATTGTGTATACAGTAAGCCGCAGGACGGTGTTTTATGCAAGTTAAAGGAAACAAAACAATATTAATACCATATTAACTGCCCCCGTGTATTAATTAACCTTATAGCTGAAGAAATTTTGCAAAATCACTTTGCCTATGTGTTAAAAAAATAGGCGAGTGCATGTAGGCTATACTCTGCTAGTCACAAACAGGTTTTAGTAAAGCAAGGTTTAGTGGAATCACTGTTCCATAAGGTCTCACGTGCAAGCAGATTCCTTCAAATGCGCCGCTGACTATCAAAATACTGATGCGCTGTTTGAAGTTAAAGGGAATGACAGATGTCATTCTTTCGGTTTAAAGGATGTTACGCCCCAAAACACACGAGCTCTTTCAGCACAGCCTTAATGAGTTTAGCCGTTGCCAAATGTGACAGAAATGTAAAAAACATTTCCCTCCATTAAAGGGGATTGCTGCTGCACTGCATGAAGTCATTTCTAAAGGACTGTGAGTGGTTCTTTATGAAGCACTTGCTATATGGATAGCTTGAAAGCTAAACAACATAAACGAGATCAATTAAATCTTTATCCTGCATTAATTCCACCGGTAATTGCAAACTGGAAGCCAAGTTTTCCGTAATTGGTTTTGTGCGTTGTAAAAGGGGTGGGAAGAAAATCCTCTTTTTCATTTACATTAAAGAGCCCTGTTCCTTGTCCAAGTGTGTGTGTGTGTGTGTGTGTGTTTGTGTGCATGCGTGTGCGTGTGTGTGTGCGTGTGTGTGTGTGTGTCTGTGTATGTTTTACTCATTGTGAGTGCATGGCTACAGTAATGGGATTTGATTGCTACCAATGGGAAAACCATCCACCTAACAACCGAAAACAACAGGATTGCCAGTTGTACTGAAAACCCATCTCCCATCGGCACTATCAAACATGTGGAGCAAGTGCACTGGGACCCATCGTACCAGAACCAGTGGACAGAGCTGCTCTCCTCCCCAAAGGTCCACAACACATCTGGGTGAAGACCTCAGCGTTGTGACGTTGGTAGCAATGCTCAAACCACTGTGGGATTTTCATCGGAACTGCAGACAAAGGCTCTTTCTATCCATCAGTGCCCTTTACGGGCATTTATGTAATCGGATTTATCCTCTGGGCAAACTGCATGTCTCCTATGTTCATAACCATAGGCTAGGCTCCTGTGCTTTGATGAAAGCCTTTACTTCATCCCCACCGTCTTGACTTCAGGTTGTCTTTGAAACATATTTAGATAACACACTGTACTTATCAAACAGAAATGAATTTGCATCCACATATTACCAAGGCATCTCCATTATCATTTGTCATTTTGTCTCAGAAAATATAAATAGTATTTCTCTGGTCACAAGGGTAGTGGGTTGTGTTTTATACTGTGCCAGGCTCAAAAGGTTCTCTTCATGGAAGCCAGTCTTATGCTGTGGCACCCTGAGGCACCACCTTTCCCCAGGTTCCAGGCTGTCTCTAAGACCCATCCACTCGTCCTGTGACAAGAGTCCCCATGTTCTATGCCAGAGAGAGAGAGAGAGAGAGAGAGAGCTCAGTTCTGACATAACAATTTATATTTCCTTTTCATTTTGATATTACCAAAAATATGGTGAATCTTAGTTACTAGTTTCATTTTATGTATGAATTTATTTATTAATTTAAAAAATATATGTTTATAGATAAACTTCCTTCCTCTGTGAAAAAAAGAAAGAAAGGACAAATGTCTTATTGTTGAAGTTTAGCAGTCATAAGTTTACTTTTCTTAGTTGGTGTTGTTTTTGTTTGTGTGTCTGCTTTGGCAACACTATACCACATGGTCATGCCAATAAAGCTCTTTTTGAATTTGAATTTGAGAGAGAGAGAGATTGAGTTTCAGGAGAATGTATTTGTTCTGGTGATATCTTTTTGGAGTGCTTAATTAAACCATTCATGACTCACTATGTAACTCACATAGTTGTCACCCACCTGTTGATGAAATAATTCTTTAACAAACTCATTCTTTGGTGTCGATTGCTGGCAGTGCCCACCAGGTCGAAAATGATCCGTATACTAAGGATGTTCATTCTGAATACTGTATGTATGTACGGGGAACAATAGGCAATGTTTATTACACTTTCACTGATGTTTTAATTCTAGCTTGAGGACTTCTAAAGCTTCCTGAGACTCCTTCTACATCCCTTTGAGGGCCAGTGGCATGAACAGAGATAGCACCAGTAGTTGCCATTGTGTCATCTAACTCCAGCAGTTCCCATTGTGTCATCTAACTCCAGCAGTTCCCATTGTGTCATCTAACTCCAGTGGAAACAAAACTAAGCATTGCACAGCGGTCACGTTTGGAGCAGACACGTTGGAGCCATATTGAGCTTGTCGGTGGGCTGCCCCTTCCATCCAAACTGAGGAAGAGGTTACACAGGGGCTAGTGGGCTGAAAGTTCATCATTGCACAGTGTCTGCCCCTCAACCCCCCGTTCTGTGTTTCTCTCTTCTAATCCCCTCTTCTCATCTCATCCTTCACTTCTCATCCCTCACTTCTCTCCTCCCTCCCCACACACACTCGAGTTTTGGCTGAACTCTTGGGCTGTCTCTTGTGCTGGTTTGGTGTGCCAGGCCCCCACTGAGCTCTGGCCTGCGTCCGCCCTGTCGGTTATCAGAGCGGCGGCACGCCAAAAAAATCCCTCACGCTCGCCTCGCTCATTCAGTTTCTAGCCGCATGCCGGGCGCAAAAGGTGCGCCAGGACCTCTGACGCACTCGCTGCAACATGGACGCCATTCAATCCCAGACCCTAAAATAGACATGATTTGGAACGGTCTTACCGAGACCATATCCCCTTTTTTCCCCTGTCCACCACATCCCTTCTCTCTCTTCCTCTCTAGCTTGGCCAGGCTTCCCCACCTCGTTTGCGTCCTTCAGTTCTGTTCAGTCCCACTCCCCTACCCCCTTAGCCACCTCTCTCTCTCTTACACTTCTCTCTTGCTCTCCTTCTCTACCTCAATTTCTGCCCAGTCTTGAGCATCACTCTCGGAAAGGGGGGTCTATTTGGCCAAGCAGTCTCATTTGAGACCCTGGGCCTGACAACTCACCTTTCGCTCTCATTAACATCGGCTGACATAAGTCCTCTTCAAACTCTACAGTGGTGTCCTTTAGCCAGCTCTGTCCAGCTAGGAGGAGGAGTGGAAGAGGAGGCAGAAGGCCTCTGCAATGCGGCCCTGCATCATGGTCAGTCTCTGGAGAGCGTTAAGATGGGTCACAGTGAGACGCTACCATTGTGATTAGTTAAGGGGCCAGGATGGGCAGTTTGCTACAGTCGGTACGGTGACAGCACACACATGCAAATGTCCTGATTAGGCGGAACACAGCTGAAGGGGAGCTCTCTGTCCGCTGGGTCCACTGCTGCGGGAACAGCTCACACACTTCCTGATTAGGGCCACTCAGACCTAAAAACATCAGTGAGTGCGTTGGTGTGTGTGTGTGTGTGTGTGTTTGCGTACGTGTGTGTGTGTGTGTGTGTGTGTGTGTGTGTGTGTGTGTGTGCGCCCATGGAAGAGAGTCAGAACCCCATGTGTGAGAGAGGAGGTCCTGTAAAGCAGCTAAGGTAAAGTGCTGTACTGCTGGAGGGATCTGTGTGAGTGTGTGTGTGTGAGTGTGAGTGTGTGTGTGTGTGTGTGCAGTTGGGAATGCGGCCATATTCATAATTATATTCAATTCAGGGATTTGTGCCTAGGGCCTGAGAGTACAGTTCTCTATCTGCCCCAGTACACACTCAAGCAAACACACACACACACACACACACACACACACACACACACACACACACACTCACACGCACACACATGCATGCATAGTAAAACATTCACTGATGCATACACACTGTACACAAACTCAGCCTAATATTAATACACTCACACACATGCACACACACACACACACACTGTACACAGGCTTCCTCCCCCGCCTCCACCCCCTCAAACACACACATACATATCCAGTCGCTCACTTGTTCAGCATAAGCTGAGTGAGGTCGGCTAATAGTTGACAGTCTGCTTCTCCAGCTGTGGAACTACCCCCAGCTGTGCCGTTACCATGGAGCTCCTAAAGGGGACACAGCTGCAAGGTCATCCACTCATGCCACTCACCGCCATTACAAGGACTTGTTTTGCATCTATTTGGTGATTTTGTTTTGTTATTTTGTTTAATGATACGGGGATTGCTATTTGTTTGCACACTTTGAATGGCACTCAATAGACAAATGTCTTGGTTGCTTGTAGTTGGGCTTAGCATAAGTGACTCTTGCTGAAACTGGATGTCAAAACATCAGACAGGTAGTGCAGTGGATTGAGGAGCAGACGGACCGGTTTGGAAGGCAGGGGACAGACACTCTCAGGTGGGGACGGGTGGGTGGCTTGGGACTCGGCTTGATCAGGAGTTCTTTCATCGAGACAGTGGACATGTTGGCAGCTGGCCTCTGGCTCAGGAGGCTGTCAGTAAGCTTCACCTCCCCCGTCAGCTACACAGAAAGAAACAAAACACACGCACACCTACTCACTCACACACACACACACACAAACACACTAACTCATTGTCAAACACACAAAGCTTCACTCACAGAAACCTGGCCAGATGCAGAGTGTAATGGCACCTGTGGCACATTGTCAGGTCAGATCCCTCCAGAGAGACGCTGAGCGGGGCTGACAGGCGTCTCCACACCAGGCCCAAATGGGGGGTAAATGCCACCGCAGCCCCTCACGCCCCACATCACATCACAGCCGAGTAGGCAGCACAACTGGGCCTGACCTGGGCCATCCGAATGCTAGTGCTGGTCTCATCTGTTACCTCGCCTTGATGGAGACCCATTGACGCTTTGTTTGTTTTTAGTTCAACTTTTCTTTTTTTTCGTTCAAGCTGGAGTGCGGAGAGTATAATCAGAGCTTGTTTTCCTCTTCTCATCTATTGATTCCTGGAGCTCAGGGCCTGGTGCCTAGGAAGGAGTGGTGCATGTGAGAGAAGCACGGCGCCTCTCAGACTCCCCCCCCCCAACCCCCCCATTTCCATTACATGTTTGTTTTTGTGTGTGTGTGTGTGGCTTTTTTGACCCACAGCAACATCTCACAAGGACTTTAAACAGAAAGCAGGAATATGGGAAGAGGAGAGAGAAAGGCATCAATGTGTTTTTTTGTAAAAAGGTTCAGTGTGAATAGCAGGGAAAGAGAAAAACGACAAAAAACAAATCCATTACTTGCCGGTTGCTTGCCTGAGGCAGAAACCTCCAGGAGAAATATGTTTGTTTTGTGAAACAAGGAGAGAATGCACCATGGAGAACAAAGTCAGATCCCAGGAAGCTTCCCGAAGAGTCCGTAAATAATTTGATTTGTGTTTTCTGTTGTTTAGTTATCATGAATAAAGTGAGGGCTGATGATTCCTTTCTCCCACTGTGTATTTGCCTGCCAAGTTCAGATGAGGATGATGTTTTCTGGTGAGAGAAAAACTTTCAAAACCACTACGACACAGCTACAGAATCTGACTCTGTCAAAGTTTTTTTTTTTTGTTTTGGTGGATGATTCCTGCGCCACCTGGATAGCAGACCACCATACACATGAAACTTGGCATGCTTGCAGCCCCACATGGCTGATATGGAACAGAAGGTTTTCCGCCCAGGATGGGCATGTTTCGCACAGGAACTATTGTGCAATAAATATTATGTCATTTGTAAGGAAAGCTGGCCTCTTGGATGGCATCACCCTAACACATCAGAGCTCATTTCTGGAGTAGCGTCAGTTAGTGAATGACGTCAATGCAGAAATGTCCCACTTCCAATTAAATATTACACATAGGACCACTACCATATACTGAAACATAATTCTACATTTTGTATTATGACATGTTAAAACACATAGGTCACTCATTTGAATCCCATGGAAAACCATGCAATGGCAAACGGGGCTTATACCAATATCTTTGCAGTAAATGACTATTTATAATGACAGTTTATCGCCTATAAGTTCTATACGTTTCATGGAAACAGTTTCATTTTACATTAATTAGGAAAGACAGAAAGCGTCCTCGTCTGTGCACTGACTCATCCGTGCTTATGTGTAGTGGTGTTCCATGGTACATGAACATTGTAGTGAAAAATTATACGTTGCTGTTTTTGCTCAAAATGTGCATAATGTTATATTGTATTGACAATTAATTATTGATTCACCAAGGGGAGAGGACTTTGAAGAAGACAGGAGTAGACTATGGGGAACTTCGGAGGGTTTCTGTACTTTGTTTGCATAATAAGTGGCAATATCCAGCTGCAGTAATAGTATGTACTGCTCTGTGGTAGCCTACATTTATCTTTATTATGATCACCGCTAGCGTAGCAGTCATGCAAGTTTAATCTTTTTTTTTTTTTCTTCGGATTTGTTTTTTTTTTTTTCTTCATTAATTTTGTGTCAACGATTCCCGGGACACTGAAAGGCCGGATTGCACGAAACTTAATGGGTATGTTGCCCCACAAGGATGACACAGAACCATTGTTTTTTAGCCGGGCTCCCTGAAAGGAGGGTAGGCCGGATACAGTTTTCTGTGAATATCTCTGCAGGTATCTCTGGCTGACAGGTTCAAAACTGCACAAAATTTGAAGTGTAGGATCATTGACACCCTCTGAATGCATGCCAAGTTTCGTGGAATTCCATTCATGGGGGGCCATAACAGCTACACACACACACACTTACACACAGGCACGCACACACACACACACACGAACACACACACATAAAGACACAGGCACACACACACACACAGGTACGCACACACATAAACACACACATGCACGTGCATGCAAACACACACACAAACACACAGATAAATACACACACACACACATAAAAAAACATACACACATGCTGGCAAGTAGGCACAAACACAGACATACACATGCACACACACCATTACCCCCACATAAACACTCACAAGCGAACACACTCGGAAGCACACATATACACAAAAGCAAACACACACATGCACACACTCATTCACATACACAAAGGTTGCAAGAGTAGGGGATGGAGCAGGAGATGGAGACAAAATGACAAGCGTGATTTATTTTTGCAGAGAGAATGCACAGGACTGAGGGGCTGTCATATTTTGTACCGGTTTGAGGTATATCTAGTTTTGTCTTTCTATTGGCCTGATGTATTTTGAATATAGTTATTTTTGGCAAAAAATTGGTAGTTTACTATGAGATGCACTAATTATGAAAACCTATTTGTCTGTCTTAAGGAAAGAATGCCAAGAGCTTTTCTTTCTCGTCTTCCTCGTCCACCTATTTTCCGGTTCCCTACACTCCATTTTAAGACATTTATTACTCTGTCATCCCGTTTCTCCCTTTTCTCTCCATCCTCTCCTCTTCCATGCTTGTCCTCATCCTTTCTTTCTCTCTGCTCCCCTCTCCTCCTCTCCTCTGCTCCCCTCTCCTCCTCTCCTCTGCTTGATTCTCTGCCGAACGCAGAAATAAACTTGGCTGGCACCATGTGCTATGACAGACATCTCCAGCACAAGCAGGCATATTTTATTTTTGCCCATATTTATCTACTGCATATGCTTCTCTGTTTGTGTGTGTGTGTGTGTGTGTGTATTCATTATTATTCTGGTGAGCTTCTGGAAATGGCCTGTCAGAGTAAGAGAAAGATAGAAAGAGACCCAGAGAATGAGAGAGAGAGAGAGAGATGTTGACAAGGTGGAGAGGAAGTTTCCCTAAAGAGAAAGATGCTCAAAGACAGAAGAGAAATAGACATGCAGAGGGAGAGTTGAGTAGAGAAAATTAGCAATATGAAAGAGAAAGAAGGAGAAGGAGATACTGTATATACATAGAAGAGTTTCTCAACAGCAGCCTTCTATCTCCTGCAAGGACTGCTTTAGTTTCATTCATAAGCAAATGTATAAATCCAATAAAACCTAATGACACTGCCTCACTGCCTGGTATGCCTCTATCAAAGGTTTCTAAATTATGCACCGACCTCTGTCAACTCAGCTGTGCAGTACACAGAAACATATTTAAAAAATGTTCTCTCACAAACGCAGATCACATACTCGCCTGAAGACATAACTCTCGCTTGCATACAGTACACACACAAACATGCACTTTCACATAATCTGTGGTGTCAATCAAATATCCTTTGGGCTTAATGTGAGAGGTTTTTTGTTTCCACCAGTTGGGATGTGTGCGTGTGTGAGTATGTGTATGTGAGTGTGTGTATGTGAGTGTGTGTGTGTGTGTGTGTGTGTGTGTGTGTGTGCGTGTGTGCGTGCGTGTGTCGGGCGCGTGAGTGTGTGTGTGTGTGTTAGGCTCCATTTTCCCGAGCCTGTCGTCAGTGGGCACACCCTGCAGCTCGCATGCAGATGAGTCAGTGTAAAAGAGCAGGGTTTGCCCACTGGTGCCGGATGGCGGCTGCCTGCCTGCCCGTTTGCGAGCCCACACGCCAGCTCGGCCCGTCGGCCTCTCCTGGCACCCCTGTCCTCTCGATCACAGATGAGCTGAATGACCTGAATTATTGACACTTATGCAAATGTACAAGCATGAGGGACAAATACATAAATCATCATTGAGGGGGGGACGCGTGGAAAGCTAATTGCCTACACTGTAGTGTCAGGAAAAGGCGTGAGAGTGAGATGCGGAATGAAAGAAGGATTGAGAGAATGCAGAGAAAGAGAGAGAAAGGCAGAAAGAGAAAAATGTGCAATTACAGTATAACCCTCCTCAGGTCCCTCTACCGGCCCCTCCAGCCCTGCTTCTGCGTGTCAGAGAGCAGCACGTGTCTTGACATATTGAAATGAGTTCACATCCCTGTGGCATTTACCATACATTAACATACATTATGGCGAAGGTTATGCATAATCCAGGGGCCCAGAGGGGTGACTGCAGTGAGGCCTCATGTGACCTTTCTGACTTTTCTCTCTTTACAAATGACCTTATTCTGCACTGTGACCTTGCCTGGGGATAATTATCTACCCTGGCTGCCACTCCGTGTTCAACCTGGATTTCCACACACAAACATACACACACCAGGGCTCACCCTTCATGTGTCCTCTCGGCTCTTTTTACTTGCTATAGGCCTACACACTTTGACCACTGAATGAAGAAGTTGTTATCATTATGATTGCTGTCCTAGGATAGCCTGGGTGTTCCCATGCTGCCTTGCGCGCGATTTGATTCATGCTGCTAAGGCAGCCTGGAGACCATGGAGCAAATTTTCGCCTGAGATAGGGAACCAATCACAGAACAGGGGGGGAAAGCAAGACGATGATGAGCTATGCACAGACGCATTTGATAGACATCCGTGGCACCCAATAAACGGATCTGGGCATTTTTTTCAAATACGAGAAAATTAATGTTTGGTTCCCAGACCACGTCTCATTGAGAAGTGGTGGCGCTAGCCAGGCTAGTCCTAGGAACTTTTAGAAGGCTTTGAAAAGATTTTTTAAAGACCACAGTCTCACACCCACTCATGCCTGGAGATAAGTCACAGGTTTTATAGATAGATATACTTTAATTGATTGAAATTCAAGGTCACAGTAGAATACAGACAACACACACACACATTCAATAACAGCAGAAAAAGTAATTAAAAGTATATAATATAAAAAACACAACTAAGCAATAAGGACTGTAGAAGATAAAGAATATACTAAATATACAAAATACAAAAGAAAATACTAAATATACAAAAGAATATACTAAATATACAAAATACAAATTATACTAAATAAAACTTAATCAAAATCAATTCTAAAAAACAGTATCCACATAGTGGGTGAATAATCAATCAGGTGCGCTTGCAATGACTAAAGCAGGGACTGAGCCTGTGGTTCTCAGTGCATAAGGTAAGGTAAGGTGCTCTGTGTGAATGAGTGTCATGGTGATGGTGCAAATGAGTAAGTCAAACAGTGCAACAGTGCAAGAATAAAATATATATATTTATATATAAATAACTATATTAAGAAAGGTATGTGGCATAGGGGAGGGGTTGTGCATATGTGCTAATACAGCACACAAACAGTGAGGCAGAAGACAAATGTAAAGTGACTAGTGGTCAGACAGTTCAAGACATTGGAGGTGGTGAAGAGGCAGATAGACTATGCGGAGAAGTCTATTTCTCCTCTTCCCTTAAGTGATGCATTGAACAGTTCAATGGCCCTGGGGATGAATGACTTCCTCAGTCTGTCTGTTGTGCAAGGCAGTGAGCGAAGTCTCCAGCTGATCAGGCTCTTCTGCTTAACAATAATGCTGTGGAGTGGATGACACTCATTGTCCAAGATGTTGATCAGTTTGTTCAGGGTCCTTTTGTCAGATATTGAAGTGATGCACTCCAGTTCAGCTTTCCTTACCAGCCTGTCAAGTCGCCCCGCATCCTTCTTCTTTGTGCTTCCTCCCCAGCATACCACTGCATAGAAGAGGGCGCTGGCCACAACAGACTGATAGAACATCCTGAGGCTGCACTCCTTCACACATTGAAGGAGTGCAGCCTCCTCAGGAAGTACAGTACTATCTATCTATCTATCTATCTATCTACCTGGACAATAAACTGGACTGGTCAGCCAACACTGAGAGGTGGAGACCCAGGTACTTGTAGTTGCTTATCACCTCAACATTGACCCCATCAATGGAGACTGGTAGCAGAGTGGGCTTAGATCTGCTGAAATCCACCACCATCTCCTTGGTCTTTCAAGTGTTGAGTTGGAGATGATTGAGTTTGCACCATTACACAAAGTCCTCCACCAGGCTCCTGTACTCCTCCTCCTGCCCGTTCCTGATACACCCCACAATTGCAGTGTCGTCAGAAAACTTCTGCATGTGGCATGACTCAGTGTTGTAGCGGAAGTCAGATGTGTACAAGGTGAACAGGACTGGAGAGAGCACAGTTCCCTGTGGCGCTCCGGTGCTGCTGATCACAGTGTCAGATAGACAGTTCTTCAGTTAGTTCTTGAGTTAGTTCTTCATTTATAGTCACAGACTATGATTTTGCAATGACTAGGAGGGACTTTCAGGGTCACCATTTACAAAACTGCAACTAGATTCCTTTTAATTATTTCCCATCATACACTAGATATTAACAGGAAATCAACGAGGCTTGTATAAATGACCCATAAAGCCTACTCAAAGTCATATTTTCTGCAGCATTGTTTCATGTGTGACATCAACAACCTGCAGTGTTATGCATATATAACAGCATCAAATTAGATCATGTTACATTTCCATATGCAGTGTTTAGATCATCATCAGTGTAGGTGAAGTGTTTTCGGGCAGGACGTTGGGCTGTAGAGTTGTTTCCGTCACGTGGAATACTAATAATTTATAAAAAACGAGATAACAAATAATCATATAGGCTGTGGCTGTAACCTATCTACTTCGCCCATTGGAGAAAGCTCACTATTGGTTCTTATACGTAGACCCTTTCAAGAGAGTTCCATTATCAGCATCATAGTTGGCCCCACAAGGCTTCCGTTTTAACATTCCATATGTTATCTTAATGCAGAGGAAGTAGATTGGGAACCAAATAGAACGTTCAAGCATTGTTTTTGTTTTTATTGTTGAAAGGGGTCTATATATAGTTCATGTCACTATTTACATAGACTAAAGACTAAAAGACCTGCAATAAAATCAAACACTTTTGATATTGTCGTAACGTCAAGACGAGAAATAGACTGACTCAGACTGACTTAAAAAAACTAGGATTGCCACCTAACATTAAATAATCTAGATAATGGAAGCACACCGCGACTCCAGTAAAGCTCTTATGATTTGATTGCAAATTTAGTCTCTGAATGTGAAATCGCTTGAAAATCGTATGGTGTTTAAGGCAAGCATAAACTTCACTGTGATGTGCTTATCATTTCTACTAAACTGCACAAAAGAAGTCATACTTCGGTTTAAACTGACCTTTCTCACACCGGTCACCTTTGTCATGCCAAGCTCACAGGGTGCCGCCGGCACATTGGGTCATGTGAGATGCACTCACGTTCGCTTGCGTGCCCCTGCGGAAGCACCTCACGCTTCATTTGTTCCTGGAAGGACTTGTCATGGATAGTTCATCAGGTGCAGTTTGGAGGTCAAGTCTATGTGCTAGAGGTCACATCAAACTGGGCCAGAGAAACGTTATACATTAGTGACTTCAGGGCGCTCCTAGGCTTTTCTCGCTGCAGTTTGTATGTGTGTGTGTATGTATGTGTGTGTATGTGGTCAGAGAATTAATCCATTGGCAGGGCCCGGGCTGAGGTTTCTCATAGGGCTCACAGACTAACGGTCAGCCCTCCCAGTCCCCCGGCGCACACCCCCACCCCCACACTTCTTGTCAGACACCCGCAAAGGCCTTGTCACCGTGGGGAATAGGAAATGACCTCGCTGATCCTGCTGTCACCTCACATCAGCTCTGTTGAGCACTGCCACAAATGCCACGGCAGGGCAAACGAGGGGACAGCGTGGCAGCGTTCTCGGGTGTTGCTGGTGCCAGGGGAGCGCGGGCACAGGCTTCCCTCACCACGATCGCAGGTGCTCCTTATCCCTCCTCTGCTGACGCGGGCACTGACAGATACCCCGAGGCCCCCCTCTTAATTAATAACCTTCAAGGTCCCCCCCCAAAGAGTGCCTGGCACTCAGTGAGAAGAAAAAGGAGAAGAAGGACAGGAGCGGCACAGAAGCGCTGGGCTGCTGAGTTGGACTCCATGCCACTGGCAGTGGCGTTGCTCTGATTGGCAGAGTAGCCGCGGGCGCCTCAGCGCTCGGTCCAGGCCGCGCTGCATGGCTGATATTTTTACCGGCCCTTCCTCCGGACATTCTCTCCTTATTCACTGGTATACAGCAGTGCTGCGACATTTACACTAGTGGGGGGGGGACAAACTCTTGCTTGTTGAGAAATGGGATGGCATTATGCCACCTTCTTATCACCGCCACAGAAGTGTGTTTGCCTCAAGTGCTGCTGCTCTCTCTGTCTTTCTCCTCCCTCTCTCCCCCTCTCATGAGAATTCCTCCTCGTCATTGTCTTGACTGCACAGGGAAGCAAAACGTATGCCAAGTCCCTCATCAACGGACCTGGTGTGGCGTGTGCGGTAATGAGACAAGACTTGTGGCATCACTGATTGCCTGGTTCCTGGGAAGAGCTATGTGCTGTAGAATGTGTTTGCCTCCAAACAAAATGTGCGAACAATTTCTTTCCCAAGTTTGGTGAGTTTGCATGTTTGTCAAGTACAGGCTCTGAGAGAGAATCTGGGAATCTGTTACTATGTGAAACTGTGAGCGTGTCACTTTTGACAATGCCTTTGCGAGAGAGTGTGAATGTGTGTGTGAACGTGAATGTGTACGTGTGCACGGGGGCAAGGTGACAGAGGGCGGAATCACACGTCACCTCAGCTTTGACATGGCTCAGCTCAGCTGAGAGTAGAGTCTAGCGCTTGCCACAATTGCATTTAGCCTTAATTAGAGTGTTAGATAATCACTTGGCTCTGTTCACAATGTCCAGTCCTTCACCTCGATGCCAATTATAAATGCACATTAATTAAATCAGGACCTAGACCCATTTTCCACCTCTTCAATCCTCTGTCAGCAGTCCTGGGCTGAAGCACCACATACAGCACTGACCCAGGGGTGTTTTCTTAATACATGCAGAAGCCCACATTAACATTATCAAATGTATACATGAAAAATGCACATGTAGAGATGCATACGCACGCACACACACACACACACACACACACACACACATACACTCTCATACACGGATCTCCCCCCACATGCAGTCACAAACTCACACATGGGTATTGTCTTTCCCACATCAGCTCAGATCTGCATAGGTTTAAGGCTTGGCAATTGGCTTAAGGCAATCCCACATGCTGCTAATACTATTAATGCGCCGCACACACACACACACACACACACACACACACACACACATAGCCTGAGTCATGTCCCATGTTTCCAGATGCAATAACTAAGGCCCAGTAGAGCTCTCAATAATAACACAATGCAGTACAATGTATTGCATTTTTTAAACCCCTCGTCTGTCTTTTTCAAATTCTGTATCTTTTTTCCTCTTTCTTTGTCCTCTGTCTTTTCCCCCTCTTCTCTCTCTCAGGTAACATCTTTGTGGTGAGCCTGGCAGTGGCAGACCTTGTGGTGGCCATCTACCCCTACCCACTGGTGCTGACGTCCATCTTCCACAACGGATGGAACCTGGGCTACATGCACTGCCAGATCAGTGGCTTCCTGATGGGCGTGAGCGTCATCGGCTCCATCTTCAACATCACCGGCATCGCCATCAACCGCTACTGCTACATCTGCCACAGCCTCAAGTACGACAAGCTGTACAGCGACAAGAACTCTGTGTGCTACGTGCTGCTCATCTGGGCACTGACGGTGGTGGCCATCGTGCCCAACCTGTTTGTGGGCTCGCTGCAGTACGACCCGCGCGTCTACTCATGCACCTTCGAGCAGTCGGCCAGCTCGGCGTACACCATCGCCGTGGTCTTCTTCCACTTCATCCTGCCCATCATGATCGTGTCCTACTGCTACCTGCGCATCTGGATCCTGGTCATTCAGGTGCGGCGGCGCGTCAAGCCTGACAACCGGCCCAAGCTGACGCCGCATGACGTGCGTAACTTCATCACCATGTTTGTGGTGTTCGTACTGTTCGCTGTCTGCTGGGCACCGCTCAACTTCATCGGCCTGGCGGTGGCCATCGACCCGGTCACTGTGGTGCCGCTTATTCCTGAGTGGCTCTTCGTTGCCAGCTACTTCATGGCCTACTTCAACAGCTGCCTTAACGCCATTGTCTACGGCGTGCTCAACCAGAATTTCCGACGTGAGTACAAACGCATCGTGGTATCGGTGTGCACGGCGCGCATATTCTTCCAGGACAGTTCCAACGACGCGGCCGAGAGGCTCAAGAGCAAACCCTCGCCCCTCATGACCAACAACAACCAGGTCAAAGTGGACTCGGTCTGAGGGAACTAAACGAGGAAAACCAAAATGGACAACGGGGTGGGCAGAGTTAAGAGAAACAAAAGTGCAGTACGGACAAAAGATGGTTCATCAAGAAACAAGAAAAAATAGATCTGAGCGAACAAACAAGCAAAGGATGTAGATGATGCATACCAAATACACACAAAAACTGAACAAACTGACAGAAAACAAGCAGCTTCCACTCTTACTGTGCTCTCTATGCCTCTATACAATCAATGATAAAACAGGGGGAATGAATCACATCATTTACCAAGCACTTTCATTTTGTCTGTTGCTTATAAATATATATATATATATAATATATATATTAATTTTTATTTTTCATTTTGTTGTTTTAAGGTACCTGAAAAGTTGTATGATGTATTTTTTGCTTCAGTGTTTACAGTGATTATATATATGTATATATATATATATATAAAAAGTCTATGTAAGTGGTATTATGCATTTATTTTATATTAAGTATGTATAGATCAACATAAGAATATATAAATATGATATATATCTATGAAAAGAAAAATTTCATTTCACTTGCTGTGACTATTCAATGGAGGGTGAAGATGAAAAACCTTTATTAGTCCAATGCCATGAAAAAACCCAGCTACTTTCTACAAATGCCTGGTCAGAACCATGTACCATATAACCAAAAGAGATTTGCTCTGAAGCTGTTAACAGTTTCGAAGAAACAACCTCAAGCGGTGGACACTGTTCCACTGCCCACGGAGGAAGCAATGTGTCCAAGTCACTACCCTGTCCACACCCTGCAAAAACTGTCCCCAACACTGTGGAAGACACGTCTGCCTATACAGGAAATGTCTCTCCTCTCTCTCTCCCTCTCTATCTCTCTCTCACTTTTTCTCTCTCTCTTTCTCTATCTCTCTCTCTGTTTCTCATTCTCTTCCCCCCTCCTCTCCCACCCCTCCTCTGTCACCTTTTTCTATCTCTCTCCACCTCATCAGTTTTTCAGCGTCTCATGTGCATGGAACTGACGACTCGTTGCATATGCAAAATAAAAGATGAAATAAAAAGGAAACCTGTTTGCAGACTAGACAGAGCAGTGTGTGCACTGCAACTTACTGCATTTCATACTGACAAAGCACAAGGTGACAGTGCAGACTAGACACGCATATCTGAACATACATACATACATATATACATACATGTACTTGCATACATGCACATGCAAACACAAACAGGTTCACGCTCTCTGCCCAGACACACACACACATACAACAAAAAAACACATAGACATATGTGGTCAAAATTAATCCAAGACAACTGGTGTGAGACTGCAGCTTTATTCACGACGCCGGGAGCATGTTACCCACATGAAATGTCAAAGTAACAAGCCCACACATCTGTGGGTGAAGCCAACTCTTATACCCTTACCCCACACCCATGGAAAATCACAAGTTGTCACCCTCCAGTGATCACTTAACCATCTGGTATTTTAACAGAGATTATCCCACACATACAAAAAAGATCTCATAAGAAAACTTGCACAAAGATTGCCACTTTTTTACCACATTTTATGGAGTTCCTGTACATCCACACATCACACATGTGATGAACACACACACAATATTCTACGTAATGATCACTTTCAATCTGTCCACCCATTTCCCATGATGTCGTCAGTGTTAATCATGGCTGCAAAAAATGAAACAAGGTGAAAAAAAAAACAGTTCCTTTTGACATTCACTGTGACTGGCAAACACACTTTTTAAGATACCGATTGTGAGAGTTCATTCTCAAGTCAACAGCCCCCTGAGTGTGGGCTTAGCTATCGACACGAGCTACTGATTTATGCCCTCAGCTCTTGGCCGGTGCTCACTCTAGCTGAGATTAGTTCCTCTACCTCCGAGGCAGCATGGCTGAAAGGTACCCAGACCCTGAAGCCCTCTCCCTGTCCATTGAGCTAAGGGTGGACTGAGATCTGTGATTTAGAAGCCCTGTCCTCCCGACTAAAGGTGGGCTGAGATCTGTGATTCAGAAGCTCTGTCCATTGGGCTAAGGGTGAACTGAGATCTGTGATTTACAAGCCCTGTCCATTGAGCTAAGAGTGGACTGAGATCTGTGATTTAGAAGTCCTGTCCATTGAGCTAAGGGTAGACTGAGATCTGTGATTTAGAAGCCCTGTCCATTGAGCTAAGGGTGGACTAAGATCTGTGATTTAGAAGCCCTGTCCTCCCAACTAAAGGTGGGCTGAGATCTGTGATGGCATTTTAGCCAGCTGCACGGTGGGGTTAAATGAATGCTCACGCCATGAAAATGACTCTCCTCATTTGTCTTCCACATGTTTTGAGTCCCTGTCCTAAACGATTCACCATATCCATATACTGGATGAGTGATGGGCCAGTATGACAAACGTGAACACAACACAAACACATAGGGAGACACACACAGACCTACAGTCACATACATGCTGTGATGCACACACACACACACACACACACACACACACACACACACACACACACACATGCACAATATAAAACCATGAAGAGGTTTATTCCTCAGAGGAACACATTGCTGGCTGATAGTGTGCAAGCTTCACTGCATGGCCTGTCATTACCTAACTCTGCTGGACAACAGGGTTAGTGGCACAGACAAAGGCTAACTCCTCACAGTGGGGGTTGCGTGTGTGTGTGTATGTGTGTGTTATTATGAAAGTGTGTGTGTGTGTGTATGTGTGCGCGCATGCGTATGAGTGGGAGTAAGTGGGTGTTTTTAGCAACTCAAGTGTTTACGCAACACAGATCACCCACCGCCTCACTGAAAGGGCTCAGCAGAGAGAGAGAGAGAGAGAGAGAGAGAGAGAAAAGAGTGAATGAATGGTCAAGAGCTTTTCTCCTCGCCCATGTCATCCCACCCCTTTCTTGCCTCTTTTTAATCTGCCCACGGTGAAAGAGAGGGTGTGGTCCCCGGCGGAGGGACACATATAAAAAAAACAGCACAGGATTTACACAGTCCTCAAACAGAATTATGTGCTAATCTGTTCCTCGCCGAGGCTCTCTTGCTCTCATCACACACAAACACCCATTTTTTACACACATCTGAATACACACGCACACACACACACAACTCACACAATCACGAAAACACCCACTAGCTTTATAACATGCCATAAAGGGTGCTGTTTATGTGCTTGTCACATGTAAGCAGATAAGGTTAATTTACACATGCACATCAGAGAGGAAACACACACACACACACACACACACACACACACACACACTCACACACAGGTGCTGACAATGCCTTTGAAATGGTTTATAGAACCACTGCATATGGCTGCCTGTTCCATTTTTGTAACCTCATCTGGTCTAAAAATCGATCTGACCCTAGGTCAAGAGTTTAACATACTGCTGCAGAATGTCTCAGAATGTCCACCATAAAACTTCAAAGACAGTTGTGTGTTGTAAAACTTTCAAACACTGGTGAGAGATACACATATGATGTGTGTGTGTGTGTGTGTGTGTGTGTGTGTGTGTGTGTGTGTGTGTGTGTGTGTGCGTTTGTGCATGCGGCTGTGTACAGTTATGTGATGATGGACACATGGGCTTGTGAACGGATTAGGACACAGAGTTAGAGACAGCTAGCGTGAGCTTTGGCAAGCACCAAGCAGGCACGCAAGGGACTTTGGCAGCTTCCTCTGACCCTTTCGTTTTGGCACACACCCCACTGCCCATTCCAGTCTTCATCCACTTGGGTGCACACATATACACACACAAACACACACAGGCACGCACGCACACATGCACCCGTGCACGCACGCCTGCACGCATGCACGCACGCACGCACGCATACACGCATACACCTCTGCATTGCATGACAGGAAGGACAATGGCTGTTTGCTCGGACCATCCTGACCGGAGCGTGAGGCGTTGCTGAAGCTGGCCAGTGTGAGCAGAATGGAGCCCACAGGGCCGAGCCGCAGTGGGCCTGCCAACCACGAGGCACCTGGGCACAGAACAAACGCCAGCCTCCCGCTCCCCCAGGGATGGCAGCATGGCGCAGCCTGCCAAGACACCACTGCTCATGCCAGCCCTAGGCTGACCCCAGGAAGGGTAAGCCAGAC
>NC_063189.1:16929773-16948308 GCF_017589495.1 Alosa alosa
AAATTTGGTCTCTGCATTTAACCCAATCGGTGAATTAGTGAAACACAAACAGCACACAGTGAACACACAGTGAGGTGAAACACACACTAATCCCGGCGCAGTGGCTGCTTCAACGGCGGCACTCGGGGAGCAGTGAGGGGTTAGGTGCCTCAAGGGCACTTCAGCCGCGGCCCACTGGTCGGGGCTCGAACCGGCAACCCTCCGGTTACAAGTCCAGAGTGCTAACCAGTGGGCTGCCCCAACTATATGAACATACAAATTTAACACACACACACACACACACACACACACACACACACACACACACACACACACACACACACACACACACACACACACACACACACACACACACACACACACACACACACACACACACACACACACACACACACACACACACACACACACACACACACACACACACACACACACACACACATCTATCACTCCTTAAAATCACTTCAAACACAAATCCAAACATTTACTCATGCACAAAACCTTCCCCACCTCCCAAATGCATATAGACATCCAGGATAAGCCCAGTGGACTGCAGAGGGCTCAGCCACAGTCAACGCCACGGTCAACTCAAAAGTTGGACAGGGCACAGGGCAGGGATTAATGCCCAGGGCACACTTGAAATGCAACATGGGAAGAGACATGAATAATGGAAACTCATCCCTTGAGTTCTTCCGTTTTCAGGTTTAACCCCTAAACACCCCCTCCATCACCACCACCACCATCACACACACACACAGGCTATTTGACTGCCATAAATAACACTGTGCAGGACAGTGCATCATCCATCATGGGGTGGAAATCATATGAGAGTGCCAGCAGACATAACGTCCTGCATATAGATTAGGATTAGAGAATCTTGGGTGTTGGGGATATTAATCCTCGGGAATGCAAGTAGCCCCATTAATCACATATTACAAATATATATATCTTGATGGAGGGAGTGGGGTGGAGGCTGACAGAGAGGACAAAAATAACATGAGATCAAGTGATGGAATGCATGGTGGGCCTGGTGATGTATGGCCATAAATGGTATGGGTGATTGACCTACATTCTATTTACTGTTGTTGTTATGGCTGCCGGCATGTGTGTTCGGTTTAAAACGTCTAAAATGCGTACTCACATACACTAAAACACCAAAGCACCTCTCTATGCTAGACTACTCAAACACAGGCTTAAGAGTGGCCACTTGTGCATCAGACACCACTGGCAGGCTACGGGCAGGCTCACCGAGACAGTGAGAGAGTCCTTGCAATCACCTTGACCTTGAAGACGCAATCTACCTGCATGCGTAAGCTTTCAATCCACCGCAGACGCCAGGCTCCAGGTGCGCGCTCAAAACGCTTGGGAAAATGGCCATTCAGGTAATTCATTTTTCCTAATCCCCCCCCCCCCACCCCCCCTCACCTCTCTCTCACACTCACCCCTCCTTCAGCATCACCAGCACCAGTAGGCTGCCGTCACCCTTTTCCTCTCTTCCTGTGTCTACATGCAGTACAGATTAGTCTGCTTATGTTTCTCAATTGTGGGGTGGTATTCAATCCCCAACACACACACAAACGCACACACACACAAACACCAAACACACACACACACACACACGCACATGCACACACACACACACACACATACAAACACACACACACACAGACAGACACACACATAGACACACACACACACACACAAACACACACACACACACACACACACACACACACACACACACACACACACACAAACAAATACACAAATTGACACACACACACAAACACACACACACACACACACACACACACAGTCTGTAGGCAGGCTGCCACACAGATTCAACTCTATTACATACAAAACCCTCATTCAAACACATACTCCACCACACACATACACATTCCAATTATGGAATAACAGTACTGATTGCAGACACACAAAGAAAACACACCAAGACACCACAAATGCCCCATTCTGTACGTTCCACATGACGGCTTGTACTGGACCAAAAGCCACAGTGAGTCAATTTAGGCTTCAGGGGCATCGTGCAGGAGCGTGAAAGCGAGCTGCTGCATGAGATAATGCATCTTCCCCTGGGGGGGCAGGTTCCTGACATCACCCTGACTGGAAATCTCTCCATCTGTTCAGCAATGGGAGAGGGAAAAAAAGCACGAGAGCAAAGGATCATGGGAACACAGACACATCTATCTGCTACTGCTATCAGACAGCATGTTATTTCATTGTGAGGAAGTTCTATCAGCAACCCATTAAGTACACTAACATTTTTTTCCAGGAGCACTTGTGCGCCCAAGTTAAAAAATTTAGGAGCACAGACAAAAATTTGGGCGCACAGTCAGTTCTGTACTTAACTTACACATAATCTAACATTACACTGCAGCTAACAGTTAAACATGCCAGTGCACCAATTGCGAATATTAAGAATGACTGACAAAATTTAGGCTACAGGACACAGGATTTTAAAGATCAGTGCCTATTTTATTTTCAGTCTGTTCCATTTTCCTACATTTTGTTAATGTAAAATAATATAATACATTGCCATATTTGCATTTAGCCTATCAAGTATCCTGCCAAATGTAGGTTAATTTATTATGACCGCCCTAAATGGCGATCATATAGGGATTAATCAAAGTTTTTTTTTTTTTTCCCCGTCATCTACTTCCTGAATTTTTGGTCAACGATACCGGGACACCAAACCACGGGGCACATGAAATTTGGTGGGTATGTAGCCCCACTAGACTTTTTACGGAAGTCCCGGGGGCCACTCCCCCACCCCCGTGCTGGGCCCCGAACCGCAAAAAAAGCCGTTTTTCCTAAATAACTACCTGAACCGTGGCACTGAGGATGAAGAATCTTTTATTGTATGTTGGTCTCAAGGGCCCACATCAATCTGGCCCATAATCACTCATTTGTGATTTGCACCCCCCCGGTAAAAAATGAAAATGCAATATTATTCTGCTTTAATCGCCTCTATCTTCAGTTAAGATGTTCAGAACTGCACCACATTTTATGTGTATGATTGACCTGGCATTCTCTGGGGGTATGCCAAGTTTAAGTAGAATTTCATCCATGGGGGTCTAAAAAAAATTAGGTTATGTGTACATTTAGTGACTGTACACTCATTGGCCTGTAGATGGCGGTGCACACATATACACATGCACACACACACAGGCACTCACATACTATGGGTATTAGAACGGCCGATACATAATTACAAATTCAGTAGGATTAAAAGAAAGCCAAAATAAATATTCATCATCATCATCATGGCTGCATTTCCAGTATTGGCGATAAGTAGTCGTTTGTCCACTAGATGGTGCATCGTTGCAGTGAGGCGTAATTTTGTTGGAAGTTAAAAGTGGGTTGGAAAAACAATGGACGCTTCATACAAGGACTGTAGTTTACCACAGAGAACGTCTAATAAGGATAGGATGATGTTCACATGAAATGTAATTTCCATTTCTTCTTGAAGCCTAAATAAATCTGAGGATGTTTATCGGACATGCTTGGTTTTTAGGCTACTGCAGATACGTTAATCTTATAATATCAATAAGGACCTAGGTAATGTTACCGTTAGCGTTGGTTGAGTGATGGAGGCCAATTTGATTGATTGCATTTGTAGAAAACTATAAATGCGGTTATACCAAGCAAATTGATAGCAGCACTGTAATTGTATCTTTCGACTGTCATTTGTTGCACGTGCTACAAAAATCATTCTGTGCAATGGAAGATTTACCAACATTACACCGGTCTGATACAGTTTTGCCTATACATGCGTAAGACTGAGACGCCTGTTTATTTTGTTTTAAGTGCGTGCAGGGTGTGAGAGGGGAATCAATGTGCTTTGATTACAGCTTGGTAGTTGTAGTCTGTGAAATTAAAAAGCACATGTGTGTGAAGTATCCAATGACACCTTCATTTCATTATGGCTGCTTTAGCAACACACCTTAAGCTACTGTGTCCCATTTAGAAGTGGCTACTTCATTCGCGCTTTCCTTGACTCCTGGAGCTCGTGAATTTTATTACAACTTTAAGCCCACGATATGGCAGTTTAAGTCCGGCTTGATACTGTGAGGGTAAGCCATTGGTTTCAAAGGAGATTGTATTTGTGTAAGCCAGCATAGCCTATTGACAATTTATGTTGTAAATAGGCCTACCTTATAAGCCTACCTGTAGCTTAGGGAAGCTAACAGCTTTCTATTAGGATCTAGTTTGTTAGTTACAGTTTTGTCATAACTCCCTGATGCATTTTTTGCATTTAGAATAGCCAGAGCGTGGATATCTCAATCGGAAAATTAAACAATATCGGGTGCCTATGGACTAGGCTGGGTGAACCCAGCCTGATCTGCCCGCTATTTATTTTTTGATTTCTTAAAGATTGAGCTTGGTCTGGTGAAAGCCAGACTAGCCATGGACCTCAGTTACACAATGCAAGGGAACATGAATCAGCCTATATTTGCACAAACAATAACGGACAACAGCTCTTCAACTTTGGCCCGTTAAAATGTGTATGAACAGTCTAGCGACGCATTTCATCAAGGCCCATTTGGACATGTCAGTTATTTGCACCACTGGTTAGATGTAAAACAGCATTTCGTTTCAGACTACTGTTACTTAATTTGTGCATTAACAATAACGTTTCAGACTACTGTTACTTAATTTGTGCATTGACAATAAAGTATTACATGAACTAAAGATGACTAAAATCTTATGTAGAAGAAGAAACATTCACAAAAAAAATCCATCCATCCAAAAAATGACCTTTGTTTTTGATAGCTGTTGAAAACGGCATGGAACTGACAGAGATGTTTTTGTTTATAAATAAATAAATAAATAAATAAATAACATTATGCTGATACCTTTTGCTTTTCCCAAATACATTGTAGCCTACAGGTGTAAGTGACCTTTCATCAATCCAGTTGCAATGGATGAACTGTGATGAACTGCCCTACTTGTGATTGTTTAGAGATTTTAAAGGTTTTATAACAATGCTACATCTTCTTTGGCTATTCTACAATCTATTCACCTTTTCAGCACCAGTAGGCTACTTTCTGTGCAGCCGCACACACACACTCAGGCATGCCAAACAAGCATACACAAAAGTTTCAAGAGTGGGGGATGGAGTAAAATATAGAGACAAATTGAAGTGTGATTTATTTCCTTGAACGGATGTACAGACTGACTGGTGGGTCATATTTTGTACCACTATGCGGTACATCTAGTTTATTTGTGAATCCATCTGTAGCTAATCCAAATAGCAGTATATACCAATCCTTCTATGCCCATGGTGACCTATCTGACTGCATACTGCCTAATACTACTACTAAAACAGTCCATTTTCTCTTCCACAAAACCCATAGGCTAATCAAGGAGATATATATAGCCTATCAGAAGTAATTCGCACCAGTGCGCCTAAATATTTTTTTGCACTCGCACGCCATCATTTTTACTCGCATTTGCGAGTGAAATGGGCGCACTGTAGAGCCCTGATAAGTATAGTATAAGTATAAGTATACTCTTTTGAACCCGTGAGGGAAATTTGGTCTCTGCATTTATCCAAATCCGTGAATTAGTGAAACACGTACAGCACACAGTGTACACACAGTGAGGTGAAGCACACACTAATCCCGGCGCAGTGAGCTGCCTGCTTCAACAGCAGCGCTCGGGGAGCAGTGAGGGGTGAGAGGTGCCTTGCTCAGGGGCACTTCAGCCGCGCCTCCTGCGGGGTTCGAACCGGCAACCCTCCGGTTACAGGTCCGAAGTGCTAACCAGTAGGCCACAGCTGCCCATAAATTAACATCACCTGACAGCTTTACACTGTCTGTGAAGGACAGGATACTGATTATGTGCATAATGTGCAAATCCTCCATGTCATTACTATCATCTAAGACTATCCCTTGACTTGGTAATACTAACTTACACAGTACTTCTGAACGTCACACATGGCAAATAGACGGAGATTGGATAATATGACAGAAGCCTTGCTAGCACAGTCTAATGATTCAATATGGCCACTTATTATGAGAGTGGAGTGACACTGCTGAGCCATTAAGCCATTACCTCTCCATTTAAATGGGTAGTCTAGACTCTGTTAATGGTGTATTCATTTGTACATGAGAGAAACCTCAAAGTAGAAGAGAGATTTTTGTGGACAGATTCATAATGGGGGTATTTTTCCCCTTATCTCGCACATCTTTTCTGAAGAGTCTCAGATTTAATCATTGACATTACACAATTATTTAATCTTCCATTACGTTCGGGTTCGATCACAAATTGTTTGGTTGGGGGCAGGGTGGCCGGGGCGGTGGGTGACTCACACGCTGTCAGGACACTGCTTCCGCTTGGGGATGATCCCACGGCCCAGCGCTGTGCTGATGGCTGAACTTTTAATGACTACCATCATGATCAACTTTGCCCTCCTACATCATGGTTGCAGCCCCCCCCACACACACACACACAAAAACTGCCCTCCTCCTCCATCCATCTACCCTCCTCTCGGAATAAAACAAGATGAAGTAGCTGAGATGAGACCACTTTTAGTAGCTGAGATGAGACCACTTTTCAGGTCAGTTAGCACGAGACAGACACCGTTGTTAACTTCAATCAATTGTTATTACAATCATTAGAGATTGAATGAGATTGAAGATAAATTATGTTTTTTTGGAAAGAATTCAACTGAATCATAACACACAAGACTGGCTGAGTCTTGTAAACAATGCAGTCAATGCAAACACAGTTTCAATGGCCTCTTTAGTTACCGTCTTATATGTGCAAAGCTCCGGGCACAGAATTTGGAATATCCTGAAATGGAACTTGATGAAGAAAAGTGAAGAAGAACATTCGCCGATCTGCAAATTACCAACTAAATGCACTTTTACAAGAGTTGCAATAAATAAGCTAGATATGTCAAATTCCCTCCACCTACTTTCCAAACACTCACCCATTGCTTACTCTGGGGGCATGATTTTAAATCATTTCCACCAAAATGGCCGGAATTCTCCTTTGAAAGGGTGCTTTCACACATACTCCTTTTCAAAAGAACTAAACTCAGTCCTCAAACTCATGTGGCATGACTCGGTGTTGTAGCAGAAGTCAGATGTGTACAGGGTGAACAGGACTGGAGAGAGCACAGTTCCGCCCACAGTGGCGCTCTGGTGCTGCTGATCACAGTGTCAGAGAGGCAGTTCTTCAGTCTGACGAACTGTGGTCCACACCCATCTGCAAGAACTTGTCTCCCAGTCTGAGGGGTTGGATGGTGTTAAAAGCACTTGAGAAATCAAAGAACATGATTCTCACAGCACTTTTCCCCTTGTCTAGATGAGAATGTGTCCTGTGTAGAAGATAAGTGATGGCATCGTCCACGCCCACTTTCTCCTGGTATGCAAACTGTAAAGGGTCTAGTGCATGGCGTACCTGGGGTCTGAGCATACCTAAGACCAGCCGCTCCATTGTTTTCATCACATGTGATGTTAGAGCGACAGGCCTGAAGTCATTAAGCTCGCTGGGGTGTGGTTTCTTGGGAACGGGGGGTGAGACATGATGTCTTCCACAGTGTTGGAACTTGTCCGAGACGTAGACTCCAGTTGAAGATGTGCTTCAGTGGCTCCCCAGTTCAGCAGCACAGGCCTTGAGCGACCTTGGACACAGTCTGTCAGGCCCAGCTGCCCCACGAGGGATGAAGTTTTTTTTTAAAAAAGATAGCTTACTTGGTCGCTGAAATTATGGGGGGGATGAGGGGAGTGGAGGGTGAGGAGGAGGAGGGGTGCTTCTGTGAGGGTTGTCGTGTGGCTAGAGACTGATGGCCATTGGCTGAAGCCATTGTTGTCGCACTGCTCGTGGTCACCATGTGGGGGAGAGGTGCGATAGCCTGATTAGCAGTGATGATGGAGGGGGGAAGGGAGGGGAGGGGGGCAGCATCTGAGGTCTGTGTGTCTGATGGCTGTTGACTGAGGTCGTTGTCACCTCTTTGTTCGTGGTAGCCATGTGGGGGAGGGGTGCAATATCCAGTGATGGTGGGGGTGAGTGTTGCACTGGTAATGAGGTGGGGTGGGGGCTGGGGGATGGGCAATCGAACCTGTTGTAAAAGTGGTTCAGCTGGTTCGCCCTGTCCAGGTCTCCCTCCACAGAGCTGCTGCTCTTCTTAAGGCCAGTGATAGATTTCATACAGTCCCACACCTCCTTCATGTTGTTATCTTGCAGCTTCTGTTCCATCTTCCTTCTGTAGTCCTCCTTAGCCTCTTTCAGCTTAATCTTGAGTTCCCCCTCCACTCGCTTCAGCTCTGCTATGTCCCCCTCCTTAAACTCCATCTTTTTCCTATTGAGAAGGGTCTTGACATTACTGGTTATCCAAGGCTTGTTATTTGGATAGCAGTGTCCAGTCCTTGTGGGAACAACAATGTCCATACAGAAGTTCAGATAGTCAGTAGTGCAATGTGTGACCTCCTCTAAGTCCTCTCCATTCAGTAGTACACTCCAGTCAGTGGACTCAAAGCAGTCTCTCAAAGCCTCATCCGCTTCCGGTGTCCACTTCCTGAAGGTGCGTGTGGCAACTGGTAGCCTCTGAACTTTTGGCTTGTACATTGGCTGCAAATGAATGAGGTTATGGTCCCACAAGTTTGTTGCCGCTGGAGCATTGTAATAGATTCATATCCATAGGATAGAATGAAAACACTCCTCAAAGTGCGTAATCCAAAAAAGTTGCGAAGTAAAAAAAGTAAAAAGTAAACAAAAGACGTTAAGAAAAAACACAAAGACACGGAGCTACCTCGACAGGCTGCCTCTTTCGACGGCGCCGGAAACCTTCATAAAATAACATTTAACCTATATAACCTTTCGAAACACTTACAAAGTTTACAATACTTTGATTTGTCTGTAGACAACCTCACCACACTACCACAGAAGTGTAATTCTATTTTGAACATTGTCAAATAGTTTGTTTTTTCACATGAGTGTATGCCCGGTTCGCTTTCACTGTAAGACAATTTGGTGTTTAAACAACAGTTTAAACCTGTTATAGCTTCTGAAAATAGACCCTTTGTTGTTTTTGCTCCGGAACATTCCTTTACCTGCACTGCAGTCTCTCTCGCATCTCCAAAAACGTTGCAGTGTGTTTCTTACCAAACGCATGGCAGAGAAATAAGCAGTTAATGAAGAATGGTGAGCGATGTCACGTTAAGTTCGGTGATTTCTACATTGTCAGTGACCAATAGCTTGGATGAAAAGATAATCAAACATTTATGTTAAACACTTTTGTTAATAACACACTTTTTTGGCTGTATGTTTACAAATGTCTTAGGCCTAATGACAATTATTTTTATAATCATCTATTATTAAGAGGGGTCTGAGTTCATTTGCAGTATTCACATATGCACAAATAATGCAAATAAACTCATTGATTTAAGTTTTGAGGCCTGAAATGAACCAAGTGTGATAGTATCATAAGCTGCAGTTTAAATTTCCTCAGCCTGAGGCTGTGATTGCTTTTCACCTTATTCTAACTTCCATGTTATTTCAGACATGCTTGATTAGGCTGAAAAAAGTTAAATCCAAAATTATGTAGTTTGATCACATTCATACAAGCAGATTCCTGTTGCAGTGTGACTTGCATGCAATCTGACCTGTGATGTGTGTAGAATCAGTAACAGTCTTAAAAGCCTTACAGAATCCTCTACTAGGATTTCTAGTCTGAAATTGCTGTAAGCAGTTGAATGAGTTCAGGGGATAAATAAACACAATCTTAGAGCCAGTGAAAACATTTCATGTTGTTGGTGTACGGCTGAAATGATGAGTCACTCTGTTCCCCTTTGATAATGAAAAAGAAAAGTTGAAGACATGGCATTCATGCTTCCATCTTTTTTCATGCTAATCTGTGTAATTTCTGAAGTGTCATACCTGTGGGAAGAAATTCCCCACATTTCACCATTGAAATAGCTTGTTTAAAAAGGGACATACCCAATTGAACTGGCATATTAAGAAAAAGCTTATCCATTGAAGGCCTCATTTAAATTCTGTAAATATCAATTCTCAGAGGAGTGTGAAAAAAGCCATGCCTTAGAGCTAGCAAAGAAAATGACTACACCAGCTGCACAAATGGATTCAGTCTGTACACATTTTCCTTCCAGACAATCCAGATTCAGTCTTACGTTTGTTTCTCCTGGCTCATATTTCACAGAAACATCACCCTGCTTTCCACTCTCCTGACCCACCAGTCTGGTACCCTGGAAATTCCAGAGTTCTCACGAAAGGACAGTTGAATTGTCTCTGCGAGACACTCTGGCAATGAGTAACGATGCACGTTACTTTTACCCCTTGCATCGCGAGGAACCAATCGCATCGGTGTATCTGATATAGGCAGGCCATGAGGCGAGCTAAACAGATGATGACAGTGCTGCAACGAATCAGTCAGTAAACATTGGTTGTAGTGTGATCCAATTGCATGCAGTGAGATGTTCCAATGCATGCTTGGTGCCACCCCTTGAGTTGGGCCATTTTTATTATTCGTGGCCAGACCCTTAATCTTTCTAGATTATCAGGGTCTGGATTTTCCAGGATACCAGTCTGGACCAAATGGAGATAATGAACTGGAGGTTGTTTCCCTGGTTACTACAGAGGTTATAGCCTTGACAGATTCTGCACAAGCATTCTGCACAACTTCCCTTGTCAGAATAAGAAGCCAAGTCTGAACTTACCCTAATAATGCAGTTTCTGCTTAAGGCATTTAAAGGTGCTCTAAGTGATGTTGGGCAATGTCACTTCTGTTGACATTCAAACAAAACAGAGAGCTAGCTCCTTACTCCCCCCCCCCCTCTCTCCCATGCAATTGAAACTCTCTTAAACGCACATCTCGTTGGTTATTGATTGGAACATTGTTTGTTATGTTTTGTGGTGCAGGTTGTTAAACTGCTATGGAAATATTAGATAGATAGAGATAGATAGATAGATACTTTATTGATCCCCAGGGGAAATTCAAGGTCTCAGCAGCATACATACAAGACAAACACATTCTTTAACAGCAGAAGAGTAATTAAAGTATATAATATAAAAACACAACTAAGCAGTAAGGACAGTAGAAGATAAAGAATATGCTAAATATACTAAAAATACAAATTATACTAACACTTAATACAATATATAAAAAATATACTAAAATACAAATAACAAAATTACAAATTATACTAACACTTAATCTAAATCAATTCTAAAACAGTATCCACATAGTGGTGATTAATAAATCAGAGGCTTTGCAATGACTGAGGCAGGGACTGAGCCTGTGATTCTCTGTGCATAGTAAGGTATGGTAAGGTGCTCTAAGGTGCTCTGTGTGAATGAGTGTCATGGTGGTAGTGCAATGGTGATAGTGGTCATGGTGATAGTGCAAATGAGTAAGTCAACAGTGCAACAATGCAGAAATAAAGTAAAGGAAAGTCTATATATCTATATATTTAACTATTTAAGAAAATGTATAAGTGTGGCCACAGTTCGGCTGTGGCATGGAGGGGGGGGGTTATGCATATGTGCTAATGTGCTAATATAGCACGCAAACAGTGAGGCATAAAGACAGTGGTACAAGTGGCTAGTGGACAGACAGTACCAAACATGGAGGGGATGAAGAGGCAGACAGACTATGCAGAGAAGTCTATCTCTCCTCTTCCCTTGAGTGAGGCATTGAACAGTTCAATGGCCCTGGGGACAAATGACTTTCTCAGTCTGTCAGTTGTGCAAGGCAGTGAGCGAAGTCTCCAGCTGATCAGGCTCTTCTGTTTAACAATAGTGCTGTGGAGTGGGTGACACTCATTGTCCAAGATGTTGATCAGTTTGTTCAGGGTCCTTTTGTCAGATAGTGAAGTGATACACTCCAGTTCAGCTCCCACTACAGAGCCAGCTTTCCTTACCAGCCTGTCAATTAAGCCCCCCCACATCCTTCTTCCTTGTGCTTCCACCCCAGCATACTACTGCATAGAAGAGGACGCTGGCAACAACAGACTGGTAGAACATCCTGAGGAGCTTACTGCACACATTGAAGGACCGCAGCCTCCTTATTAACTATTAATTAACTATAATTATTACTTCATTAACAAATGATTATTGCATCATTTATCAAGTATTAAAACAATTTATACATATTTTAGATATAGGTTTATTCACTATGAACAAATTACAACATACAACATACTTTACAAATGATGAACAAACAATTTACTAAATAGAGGGAGAGCAGATAGCTAATAAACGTTCAGAAAAAGTCCTGTTGGCAAATTTGAGGAAAAGTTGGTAAAGGGGCTATTTCACACAATTTGAGGGTGCTGAATTCAAATATTTTGTTTACCAAGCTCAATTTTGAGTTTTAAGCTTGCTAATTAGCATAATTAGCATAATTCACATACTTTTTGGTTTTGCCATCAGATATCATAGGAATTGCAAAAAACAATGCATTAATATACTCTTTATGTATCAGATATGTTGTAGGATAGGACAGGAATTACCCCCAATGACCCTCAAGTAGCAAATGAAAATAAGCTAAAATTAAAATATAAATTGAAATAATAGCTAAAATTCAGTACAACGCTTAGAAACAAAATAGATTCCTTGATAATAAATTGATAGAATAGTAGGTGACTGCTCATTTTTCTGTAGAAAGTCCTTAGTCACAAACTATTATGAACAGTCTTTAGGGCAAGGACAGTCAGTCTTTATAGAGGATTTACACTGTATTTTTTGCCTATGTTTGCCTAGTTAAAACTTCTCACTGGTGCTCTTTCCTATCATTCAAATTCCAGCCATGCAAAAATGGAAGAGTGTGCATGTTTGAGGAGTGCTGAAGAGTGCTATGGAGATTGCATTATTTGCAAAACAATTAGACAAGATATCCTTTATAGTGCAACAAAAAGACACATTCTCCAGTGCATCATTACTGCATATGATGCTGAAAGGGAAGTGTACCTAGGACAAATCCTCAGCTATGAACTGATTAATGTCCCTGTACTGTAGCTATTGCAGATAGCAATGGTTATTTGTGAAGTGGAAATAAGTCTATCCTCACTCCAGTGCTGTCTAGCAATGTGGAATGTCCAGTAGTGATCACTGCAAAAACGGCTCATTCAACACTGGTAATAGATGCTCAAGATCTAGTTATGTCTTTAGGATACCCATCTGACTGCAGCACATTTAAGAAATATGCAGGAAAGTTTGTAAGACACTTTTGTATCATTATTTGGCATTTGTTATGTGGTAGCAAATGATGTTAACTATCAAAGAAATAGACCTAATGTAGAAATACACACAAATATTGCAACAGATAATGGTGTAGGCCTGAGTGGTTGAACCATACTTTTTTAAATTACACTGGGAGCAAAGAAGACTATCTTCACTTTTTTCCCCTTTGCAACTGTCAAAGAAATCCCATAAACACGGGAAGGACTAGGGTAGCCTACATCAGATGGCCTTAAAGGTAAACTATGCAGTATTGGCAATTTCCTTACTGTTTTCTCGGTTTTTGCTTCTTTTTCGCTGGCTCTGTCATGACGAATGTCTGAGAAACTCCATCGCTAACTTTTTCTAGCCGGTGCCTGGCATGTATGTGTATTTGAATGCAGTAAAGCAATTCGTTACACTCGTTATACTTCCTGACACTGAGGCCGTCGGCCCGCCGGCCCACAGTTGCAAGGGTGTTTTTTCTGCTCACAGGCGCAAGGGGAACCATTCAACCCGAAAAAAGTCATATAACCATTCCAATGACTCTGGAGCTGTTAAATGAAGGTAAATTAAGCTAAAAAAAATTGCATATTAAGCTAAAAATCCTGCATAGTGTGCCTTTAAGATTAGGCTCTTCTGCATAGCATTTAAGTGATTTGCATGCAGTAATTTGAACACTGACCTTGATCTAGCCTACTTTGGCTATTTAATGGTAATTTATTGCCAAAACACCACACAATATAAATTAGCTATAACAAACAATAAAGGACTTAATCACACACAAAATACTATTTTACTGACTACAAAAATAATAATTAAGTAAGAAGTTTAGAAGTTTAAAACTCAGAATTGACCAAAAGTGCACCAAATTCAACACAAATGACTGAATACACTTGGAGGAGGCCTGCATCTTTTCTTTTCCAGATATTTTAGGATTTGGATATCGTTTCGGTATCGAGTATCGAGTTGTTTATGTCAGGTATTGTATCGAAGTCATAATTTTGGTATCATGACAACACTATGCCAGAGCCACTCTGTTTTCTAGATGTCAAGCTCTAGTATGGAGGCAAGGACACATACAGTACCAAATTCAGTGTTACTAGAAGTAAAATGTTTTTTACTTATCGGTTGTTGCTAACGGTAGATGCAGTTTTGCATTAGGCTTATTCCCGCTATCTAAGTTCATAAGTACAGTAGGATATATTCTGAGTTGAAGGTTATCTGTGCAACTTGTTATTGTGATGAAATGCATTAAACACCACATGAGGGACTCACTATGTTAGCAATAAAAATATGGTTGTGTTTTGATTAGAATTTCCAAATTTATTACATGTTAACTGTAATCATGTTCCCATTAAATATGTTAATAAACTATATAGTATGGGTTCTTAATGCTCAAACATGTATTTAGAGAACACTTTTATTTGGTTTTAGTGATTACTTTTGAAATCAACCCAATTTAGGGAAAAATAAGCAAAAACAATTGCTGATGCTGCTAATGCTGATTATGCGGCTTAGAACTCAGAATTGAGCTTGGTAAACAAAATATTCAGAATCAGCACCCTCAAATTAGGTAAGAAAGGTGGTTTACCAACTTTTCCTCAAATTTGCCGTCAGAAGTTCTCTTCTGTGAAGCTGCTCTCCCTCTAAAATGTTTAAACATGTTTAATAAATGATTAATTGTGTGTAGTTGTTATAAAGTGTTACCAACACTTTAGCTGGAAAGGTTAAGCACGTCTTGAAAATTATGGAACAATACATCATATTGAATGAAAGAAAGTACAATTATTCTGACTCCATAAAATGTATAAGTATACCTCCAATATTACGAAGCAGTTTATTGCCCAGTGGTAGTAATGGTATGGCACATGAGGAGAGATAAATGAATAGTGGATGAATGAACAATTTATTTAAAAGTAAAGTTTAAACCATAAGCTATGTATCCAATATCAATTAAACTGAATGCAAGGTAAAACAAAACGGGCAAGTATACCATAACAAATTAGATGCCAGTTGAACAAAGTAAACTAAGATAACCAAATAAAACAGGTAAGCCACAATACAACCAAATAGCCGAAAAACAAGGTAGACAAAGTAAGGGAAAGAGTTGGTCTCTGAGCCAAAGTGAGCGGGCGGGGTCTGATAAGAATTGGGCCAGCTCAGTGTCAGTATAGAAAATGAACCAATGGGCGGCTGACCGTCCTTGGCTTGGGAGACCGCTGGCCTTTTTATATTTTATTCATATGCTCCATCAAGTGCATCAACCTACCGGGAAAATGCCCATGCAAGATAGCCATGCAACCTACCGGGAAAATGCCCATGCAAGATAGCCAGTCAAGCCCCGGAGAGAGCACACATACATATCACATACAAAATTACATTCCATTAAAACACCCATCCACTTCCTTAAGAATTGAGGCAGGCTTAATCAATAAATGTTGCTGATGCTAAGTTCCTTATTTCCTTTTCAATATGCTATCATAACTACCACTATCTATTTACTTTAGCATTTAATAGATACTATCTATGTACTATATGAAATAAGCTATATAGCTGACCTTAAGTTTTGTCTGTATGACCAAACTTGCTAGTTTTGTGTGAAATTATCAGGAACTTTTTTTTTACTTTTAACAGAAAATGATGAAAGAAAAGTTTCCTGTTTGGAAATAAACTTAAGTGCTTGATCACATTAAATGTAGAGCTGCAAGATTAGCCTTTAGCTGTAACACAGTATCTACCTGACAGTGTCTCTCATATTATGCTCTATTTATTTCTAAATCAGATTAAAAAAAAAAAAAAAGCATTCTAACTTGGAGATTAAAGTGCTGAAATGCATCAAGTCTGTCTGAATTAACATATAAGCCTCACTGGACAGCTCAACTGCTCATCCATTTGAATCTATTTGAGCAAACTCAGTTGTAACAACTAAGCCAAGGGATCCATGATGATTATGCAAAACTGATGTATTCTGTGCTACCATGTGATTCACATTTCATTGTTTTTCCAGTATCTGATTGAGCAGACATTTAGCTACTTTACAAGGTTGTGAGCAAGTCAACACTTGATTTTGCATTTGTCCATGTGGAACCTCAGACATTTGTTGGCTTCTTCTTTATGAAAGTGGTTTATGGATAAGAGAGGTCTGGTCGGCTTTGCCTTGACCTTGAGGATAGCCAATCATCTCTGCCCTGTACTGATAGAACCCAAATGTGTGCCTCGCCTCGGCATATTATAGATGCATGCAGCACAAAGATAACCGCTCTCAGCCGAGAAATGTCCTTCACCTTTTCACGGATATGCGTCTCCGCCTCATGTCTTGCCATTTACCTGACAGTGATATTTTGTTTCCCCCTACCATTTCTCTGATGTATGAGAATAATCCTAGATTTATTGGATCAAAGCCATTGTCTGTGCTGCCTCCTCTGTGACAGTATGTCTCCCGACTGTTGTGATTATCATGTGCCCACTCTTCCTTTTATTAATTCAGGCTTTCTTGCTTTCTTTTTTTTTTCGCTCAGGCTATTTTTAGCCTCTGGTTTGAGGGGTGTGCTGTGGTGCATCACGCGGCGGCTGGTATAATGTAATTTTCAGCCTGATCCAAATCAATACATGAACTAGATGTACCGCATAGCGGTACAAAATATGACCGCCGCTCAGTCCTGTACATCCGTTCCGCGAAAATAAATCACACTTCAATTTGTCTCCATATTTTACTCCATCCCCACTCTTGAAACTTTTGTGTATGCTTGTTTGGCATGCCTGAGTGTGTGTCGCGGCTGCACAGAAAGTAGCCTACTGGTGCTGAAAAGGTGAATAGATTGTAGAATAGCCAAAGAAGATGTAGCATTGTTATAAAACCTTTAAAATCTCTAAACAATCACAAGTAGGGCAGTTCATCACAGTTCATCCATTGCAACTGGATTGATGAAAGGTCACTTTTACCTGTAGGCTACATTGTATTTGGGAAAAGCAAAAGGTATCAGCATAATGTTATTTATTTATTTTGTATGTATTTTTTTTTAAACAAAAACATCTCTGTCAGTTCCATGCCGTTTTCAACAGCTATCAAAACAAAGGTCATTTTGGATGGATGGATTTTTTGTGAATGTTTCTTCTTCTACATAAGATTTTAGTCATCTTTAGTTCATGTAATACGTTATTGTCAATGCACAAATTAAGTAACAGTAGTCTGAAACGTTATTGTTAATGCACAAATTTGTCATGAGCTCTCTCTCTGCCTGGTAACACGCGCTGATTGAAGCCTGATGACCTCCACCTGTTCCTGCTCTGCTCTGCCTCACCCTCGTTTACCTACCAGCTGCACTGCATTCACCACTCATCATGCCCTGTATTTAAAGCCTTGCTTTTCAGTCCACATTTGTCAGATCGTCTGCAAACCCGCACCAGTTACCTGCCTGTCTTGGAAAACGACGCTGACTCTTTGCCTGTGAACCCAGACCCGCTCGACTACCTCTTTGATCTCCAGCCCTGGTAATCTTGACCTGCCTTCCGTCTCTCTTCTACGAATACAGCCTAGCCCTTGACTGTACTGCTGCTTCGTTTCAATTGCTGTTGTGTGTGTGTTTCCCCCAGGACTTCCCGGATCATCCAGCTCCTGCCATTGCTGCTTTCGGCTATTGGGGAACACACACCGCAGACTCTTGGAACTCCGGAACCCTGAAACCCCTGTAACCCCAACCCTTAAATAAACATTCTAGCGTGGCGCTTTTGTGGTCCCGTCCTGTTTGGTGTCTGACAGTGCGATCTGACCAAACATGGACCCAGCGCACGGTCGAACCAACATGGAAACCGGCGAACCAGAACCACCCACCGCCATGCAGCGCCTGGAAGAGACTGAGAGAGGCAAACAGCAACACTGCTGACACTGCCTCCTACTTCAAGCCGCCTACCAACAGCTTCAGCAGTTCCAGCAGCAACAGCAACAACTTGCAATGATCATTCAACTTCTCACCAACCTTTCTCCTCTGCCTAGTCCCACCGGCCCAGCCCCAGCCAGCCTGCTCACCGGCCCAGCACCCGAGTCTCCTGCCCAGTCCACTGCTGCCGTGGCTGCGGAACCCAGAACCCAGGATCGGCAACCCAGAGCGGTTCAGCGGCGACCCAACCCAGGTGCGGGCGTTCCTGACGAGCTGCGTGTTCAGTTTACCCTGCAACCCAGGACTTTTGCCACTGAAGGGCGTAGGGGATTCGTGATCACTCACCTGGCGGGCGAGCCTCGACTCTGGGGAACGCGCGGCGGAGTTGGCCAGACCCCAGCATGTGCAACCTTCAACCTATTAGCAGAGGAGATGCTCAAGGTATTCGA
>NC_063189.1:16948808-17006068 GCF_017589495.1 Alosa alosa
AAATGTATCAGACCGATTAGCGTTGGTAAATCTTCCATTGCACAGAATGATTTTGTAGCACGTGCAATAAATGACAGTCGAAAGATACAAACAGTGCTGCTATACATTTGCTTGGTATAACCGCATTTATAGTTTTCTACAAATGCAATAAATCAAATGCCTCCATCACTCAACCAACGGTAACATTACCTAGGTCCTTATTGATATTACAAGATTAACGTACCTGCAGTAAAAAAACCAAGCATGTCCGATAAAGATCCTCAGATTTATTTGGCTTCAAGAAGAAATGGAATTACACTTCATGTGAACATCGCCCTATCCTTATTAGATGTTCGGGCTATGTAAATTACAGTCCTTGTATGAAGCGTCCATTGTTTTTTCCAACCCACTTTTAACTTCCAACAAAATTACGCCTCACTGCAACGATCGCCATCTAGTGGACAAGCGACTACCGCCAATACTGAAAATGCAGCCATGATGATGATGATGAATATTTATTTTGGCTTTCTTTTAATCCTACTGAATTTGTAAATATGTATCGGCCGTTCTAATACCGATAGTATGTGGGTGCCTGTGTGTGTGCATGTGTATATGTGTGCACCGCCATTTACAGGCCAATGAGTGTACAGTCACTAAATGTACACATAACCTAATTTTTTAGACCCCCATGGATGAAATTCTACTGAAACTTGGCATACCCAGGAGAATTCCAGGTCAATCATACACATAAAATTTGGTGCAGTTCTGAACATCTTAACTGAAGATAGGGAGATTAAAGCAGAATAATATTGCATTTTCATTTTTTACCGAGGGGTGGGGGTGCAAATCACAAATGAGTGATTATGAGCCAGGTTGATGTGGGCCCTTGAGACCAACATACCATAAAAAAGATTCTTCATCCTCAGTGCCACGGTTCAGGTAGTTATTTAGGAAAAACTGTTTTTTTGGCGGTTCAGGGGCCCAGCACGGGGGGGGTTGGTGGTGGTCCCCGGGGATCGAAATGAAATTTTCCGTAAAAGTCTAGTGGGGCTACATACCCACCAAATTTCATGTACCCCGGTGGTTCGGTGTCCTGGGTATCAATGACCAAAAATTCAGGGAGTAAATGACGGGAAAAATTCTTGAATTGTGTGCATGTGTGCGGGTGTGTGTGTGTGTGTGTATGTGCGTGCTTGTGTGTTTGCCTGCGTATGTGTTTGTGCATGTGCATGCATGCGTACATATGTCTACTGTGTGAGTATGTGTCATACGTATGATTACTGTAAATGTATGTGTGTGCGTGTGTATCTGTATGATCCTCGTTAACTAGCATAACAGCTAGCATGCTAATCTTATCGTTTCATTACGTTGGTGACGTACATCGTTCGAGACGAGAGATGTAGTCCACTGAGCGGATTCGCACAAAACCAACATAACTTTTGAAGTCTATCGAACAACAGTACTTTCTTGATGTGAAGAATTATCTTTTAAATTCACACACATCATATGTGAAATTCGTGGCACAATTCAAACTGGACCAAAAAATAATTGTTATCTCTCCATTAACTCCTGTTCATATTTTTTTGAAAGATAGGTCCCTTGTAGCGGAAGTAAAACGGAAGTCACTGGGACACTCTATAAAGGGACATCCTTTTTAGCCAAGTCGAATCAGTTGTGTACCGCCTCCTCCCACCTCCTCCCAATCCCTAACATTTCAGTAGGAACCCAGGAGACCATGAAAAGAGCAGCAAATACACTACACACACTACTAATTGAGCGGCCCTGCATGCTGAAATAACAGTCCGGTGCTAGACACCTACCACAGCTCTGTAAACACACACACACACACACATACAGACAACACACACACACACACACGCACACACGCACACACACACACACACACTTAAGCTATTTAATTAAGCCCTCCAATAATTTTGATTTGTGAGCACCATAATATGAGCGCATCCGCTCACCAAACCCCTTCACTCATGCCAGTGAGTCACCATGTTGCTCAATTTCAGTTAGCGGAACAAAAGCTGTGATTTACACACCAACGAGTATGAGTCACGCGAGAGAGAGGATCTGAACACTAATCAGATTGTGTGTGTGTGTATGTGTGTGTGTGTGTGTGTGTGTGTGTGTGTGTGCTGGATGATGAGATATGTACCTCTATGGGTTAGTAAATGTATCCATGTGGGTAGGTGAAATATGTGTGTGTGCCTGTTTTGTTCTTTGTGTGTATGTGTCTGTGTGGACACAAATGTGGGCGTCTCCGATAAGGTCCTTCAGATGTCTCCACTTGCGTGTCTCTCCGGCTGATAAGATATAATTATTAGCATTATTAAACCAGATTAGCCAACTCATATTATGTGGCTTTATCCGATTGCCTCATGAATGTCTTGCCCATTCCATTTGGAGAGATACAGGAAGGAAGCCTCAGTGAAAGCTCGGGAAACCTGTGGCTGGTGGTGGTGTGTGTGTGTGTGTGTGTGTGTGTGTGAGAGAGAGAGAGAGAGAGAGAGTGTGGTTTAGATGGGTGTGTCAGATGGGTGTGAAAGAGGATTAAGGAAGGACTGTGCTTGAAAGAGCACCACAGTGGACAGAGCCAGGCCCTCCCAGCAGTACTAGTAGAGTGGCTCAACACTCCTCAGCCACTCCAGAGGGGAGAGAGTGAACAGGCCCTCTTCCATGATCTGGCACACTGTCCACTGACATGTATAGCGCAGAAATGTGAGGGCAAAAAGCCCCAGAAATAGGTTATTATACCAGGTTAACTGGCAACTCATCTCGTTTGGTTCAGATGAAGTGTGTTTGTCACTGGTTGGAGTAAGTACTGTAAGTAGTAAATAGTCACCATAAGACTAAAGACCAAAATTAAATATGCACCATCATCTCTCAAGCCACCTCACAGGTCATGTAACATTAATCAAGAAAACAATGGAGAAAAGTGGAAATCAAAGTTATACAGTATGTTTGATATCCAGAGCCCTGCCCAGACCTTCAGTGTTAATGGTGCAGTACTGGAGTTTATCAGCTCCCACAAATCTCTGGTTGGACCCATCTCTTGCATTCAGTACCCACAGAGATAGCCTCCTGGCTAAAAAAGCTGGCAAAGCTGACCTCGGTTCACTGCATAAGAACAAGGCTTCCTTTTATGCACTCTGCCAAATATACCCTCGTGAAAATGACCATCCTTCCCCTGCTTGACTGAGGCAAAACAATCTGTAATGTTATCTGCGAGCACCCGCTACAAATTCGACACACTTCGCCACTGAGCAATCCGTTTGGCCATAGGTGCGCCCTTCACTGCTGTGTGATCTAAATGGTGGATTGGTCTTCCATTCTTCATACCAGGCACCATAAAGGTACCTTTATATGGCTCTGATCTACGGTACAGTATGTGTCAGTCAAGTGACTGAGAAGTCTAAATCACACTGAATATGTGGCCATTCATTTGTCTTATACCCTTCACCTTTGCCTGAACTTCATCAAAGCTTTATGTCCTGCAACTTATCTGTAGTTCTCTTCCTAGCTGAGCCATTTGGAAGAAACATGATTCATGAAAATACATTTTGTACATTTAAGTACACACATGAATGGAGCGATGACATATACATTTAGACGTAGAGGACATATAGACACACAGCACATGTACAGATGCAGGGTGCATGAACTTACATTTTATTTCAGCACACTATTTAAGTAACAAAAAGTGATATCTGAAGTGACTTTGAGCATAGGGAATGTATTGTGTGCATGCATCTGTTTTTGGAGTAATACCTAGAATGTAGACGTTATTGCCAGCAATTGACCACAGGAGAACAGCCAGTGATTCCCAGCACATCACATCACATCAAAGAGATGTGTGTGTACATTTGGACACACACACGCATGCACGCACGCATACACACACATTCACATACACACACAGATGCACACACACACACACACACACACTCATGAAATGCACGTGGCCGATATTAGTTAATTTGGGGTCCATTAAAGTTGAGGACAGCACATCTAACTCTAAGTTTGGTAATGTACCACAGAGCAGTTCAAAATATGACCGCCGCCAGGTCCTGCACATTCTCTCTGCAAAAATAAATCATGCTTGTCAATTTGTCTCCATCTCCTGCTCCATCCCCTACTCTTGCAACCTTTGTGTATGTGAATGAGTGCGTGCATGTGTGTGTTTGCTTTTGTGTAAAGGTGTGCGGCTCTGTGTGTGTGTGTGTGTGTGTGTGTGTGTTCGCTTGTGAGTGTGTGTGTGTGTGTGGGGGGTAGGTAGGTAATGGGGTGTGTGTGTGTTTGTTTATGTGCCTGCGTGTGTGTGTGTGTGTGTGTGTGTGTGCGTTGTGTGTCTGTGTGCATGCCTGTGTGTGTGCATGTCTGTGTGTGACGTGTGTGTGTGTTTATGTGTGTGTGTGTGTGTGTGTGTGTGTGTGAGTGTGTGTGTTTGTGTGTGTCAGTGTGTTTATTTGTGTGTGTGCGTGTGAGTGCATGTATGTGAGTGTGTGTGTGTGTGTGGTGTGTACATTTCAACTTCATCTGACACCCTTTCGCTCAACACCAGGATCTGCAGGCCGACATGATCAAAGTGAAAATCAATGCCCACCAAGTTTCTTGCAGCCTTGCACTCGGCTCCAATGTAAATACATCCACTCCTTGCACAGAGCTATACAGTATAGTGCATATCATTGTTAGATACATTCAGTAATGCACTACCTTATAGCTCGACTGAAGACATATTCTCTGAAGGGAGCCATCATCCGCGTGGAGAGACATGATCATAAAGCTTTTATATGTACTGTACACTCATACAGCCACACATAAGCACATACAAATATTCCCTCTGACATGTATGCAGTGCTCTCGCAATAGGCAGACCACTTATTAACGTACCTCCAGGCATTGGCTTTATGAACTATACTTTCTGACAGACGTTTAAGACTGGTATCAAGTGTGAGTCTTTAAGTCTTTAAGGGGTAAGGTTCATGCAGACAGCTTTCAGAAGGAGAGGCTTTGCGGTTAACAGATTTGATTTCATGCACTTGACTGAGGTGGAAAACGGTAATTAGCCCTAATCACTGCTTTTGTGTGCCCACGTTGCTTAATTCCAGACTTGAGTCGTTTTGCTTCTTTCTTTTGTTTTCAGCAATTAAAGCTGATAACTACTCCTCAAAAAATAAGCCCTGCCAGTTAGGAAAGAATTATAATGAATGTTTAGAGGTCGACTTGATCCCAATTTTCTACACAGCCAATTAATGTTTTGTGAATATTTGCATGTTTCCTTGGGACTTCTTCCATACTGTAAATATTTCTGTGTGTGTGTGTGTGTGTGTGTGTGTTTGTGTGCGTGCATGCATGTGTTTTCAACACAATGTCCCTGTCTTTAATTGCACAAAAGTAGTTGTGTGGATCTCTCATAGTAAATACAAGGTTTGCTGTGCAGTTCCCCCAGTGTGAGAAGGTGTGGGCTGCCACTGGCAGCATCAGAGAGTGCTCATTGCACCAGACTGGGAGAAGGCATGAGGCCAAGCTGTCTACGCCTTTAACCAGCCACTGCATTATTTAAGCAGAAGTGCAGTCATATTTCATTTAGCATTTGTGAGAGCTATTTTTAGGCTGTGTGTGAGAGAAAGAGAGAGAGAGAGAGAGAGAGAGAGATACAGAGAGAAAAACACATTTGCATGAAAGGTTAATTGGGTCACATCGAATGGTGAGCTGGCTCATCAGGTCATGGTAGTAGGACCATGTGTGAGTTCACATGTGAGGCCGTGTGTGTTTGTATGTGTACTGTATGTGCGCATGCCTCGGCTGCCTGAGTATGAATGCACTTCGTACGTGCAAATCCCTCCTCTGAATCTGCCCACGTGTGACGCGTTGATACATCCGCAGTCAAGAGAACAATCCTGTGATGCGTAGAATGAAGAGCAACTAAAGCTTCCCGCAAAAGTGTTCCCATTGTCTCATTAGCTCAGAGCTATGACTCAAGTCTGACCTAGGCCGCTTTTGATGACTGACCTTTCAAGATTAATTAGGATTATAATAATAAATAAATAAGTTAGTTACAGAACTGTGGGAAATATTTCCCTAATGAGCATGGCAATTGTACTCAGTGGATGAGTGGGGATGAGGAGAATAAAAGAGAGAGATGAGAGAGGATGGTGAAATGCAGAGGGAGGACTTGCCTGTGTCCTGTGTCCTGTGTCCTGAACTTCTAAAATAGAATAAAAATGCAAAATGGCAAAAAGAAGACAGGACAAATAAATATAAAAGACTTGAGAGAGATGGTTATGTGAAACATGTTTATTGGGTAAAGCTTGAGACTGCAACACTGCAATGGACTCAGTGTAGTAAGGTGGTATTTGATGAATGCATGGATAAAGCAAGAAGTCCATTCAAAGGGAAATATGTCTACAGTATATATAGCAAAGTATATCTACAAAATGCAACCAGATATGGACGAAGCAGTGTGATTGGATGGCTGCAAAGCCTTGAAAAAACTCACTTGTGGTAGAACAACCTAGAAAACTGCATCTCTAGTAGAGGAATAACCATCAGGATGATGATTTGTCACGGTTGACTACTCTTCCTGAAAGAGGCTATTTTTGTTCAAATTTCAGAGATAGACATTTCTTAGTGTGTATGATCTCTAAACCCTTAAATATTGTTAATGATTCCTGTGATTGTGTTCCATATCTCTTCTGTTTTATTCGTAATTTATTTTATCCATTGGAGGTGTAGGTGTACAGTTTTGTTACCATTATGCTCAAAGTCTTTATAGTTACTGAAGCCCCTTGATTTCATTCATCTGTCCCTGCACAACCTGGCAGTGCCCCCCACACACATACACACATCTGCATTCACAGGAAACCTGTGGAGTTTCTTGACTAATAACGAATGGAAAATGGTAGCTGTAATTATGGCACAATATAGCTCAATAATAAGCGTAGGATGGCCAACTAGCCCTCAAAATGATGTATATCGAAATGAAACAGTAGTGGCAACTCATTTCCACCTTGGATGAAAAGACCAATTGCAATGTTGTTTAAAAGCCAAGTGGATCCAGACCAAAGGGTGGCACTTGGGGTAGTGGGATTTTAAAATAATATTTCCCAGAGCCCCTTTGAGGGTTCTGCACTATGAAGTGCCATATTCCGGTGGTTTTAACTCCGATCAGTCCAGGCCCTGAGTGTGTGTGGGGAATTGGTTGTGACAGCAGCTCTCTTTGCATCTAATTGTGGGACCAATTAGCTGACCTCTGAAGCTGGTAAATGAAAACAAGTGGAAAGAAAAAAATTAGATGGAATTTGAGTTGAAAAACTACAAAAGACAGATTCATTTTCTCCCTGTCTGTTCTTGTGTGTGTGTGTGTGTGTATTCGTGCGTGTGTGTGTCTCAAACATGGCAGGTTGACGTAGGAACACACTGGCGAGGCTACCCAGATAGCAAACACTGGGACGGAACTGGGCCACACCTACCACAACGTCCGGCACGGATCTGCATAATGGACCTGATCCGGCGTCAGTTCCGTATGGTAGTCTGTGTTACTGACGTGTTCCAGATCTGCTTATCATAAGCAATATGGGTCCGCTTACTGTGTGTGGTACGGACCCGTTTATCAGACATCAGCTGGCTTTATTTGACATGTGAAATGTGATTGGTAATTAATTAACCTGAAAAATCTGTTTGCTACACATTTGCTAACAGGTTCGTTATAGGTTCACCCAGGCTAAAGTTCGTAACGTTTTCCCAACAGCTCAACTGATAAACATAAGCTAGGCTACAAACACAAGAGGGGGGTAAAAAAACTTTATACACATAAGTGTCTTATTATTTTTTTATTCAACAACCTGGCTGTAGAAGTGCAATGCCAGACAAAGTTTAAGTCGTGTTAATTCCACTGTCCCATCGATATTCTTCCTCAGTCATCTCCATGGTCAATCTGAAACAACACAAAATAAACATAGCCATTTATTCCTTTTTGAAAATAGGCTAAGTCACAATTACACTCGTTTTTTATCATCAGTGATCCTGTTAGTGTTATCACTGTTTTTTCCAAAATAGTTATTGGGATGGCTGTTTTGCTTAAGCTAAGCTAGTAGCCCATATTGCTGGAAAATAGGCCTAATAGTAGACTATAACCTTACAGTAAAGTTATCAATCGCTCGGTTGCTTGTTGTTGTCTCTGAATAAACCAACAGAGATAAAAAGCAGATAGCCTACCTTGAAAAGTTGGGCTGTCGTAGTCCAACCCCAGGCTGGCAAATCATGTCAAAAGATTGATAGTGAGCAAACCAAAGATCCTTGATTAACGTTACTGCTTGGACTTCTGCATGCGTGGCAAGAATATGGGGTTGTCTCATAGCACTGTTAGATCTGACACAAACAACAATTGACTACCGGTACTTTTACCACTGCTAGGTAAAAATAAAAATAATGAAACGAACATATGATCAATATTGAGCCAACTATATCTTCTTTTCCAGCCTTACTGTAGAAATGAAGTGGCCATGGGAACATAGTGCACCCCCATGGTTTCTAAATTTGTGCCATTCCAAAATACCTTTTTTTTCCCTTTAGCAGCCAGTTGACAATGAAGTAGGGAAAGGACAGTCAACCAGTTGAGTTGCGGAAATTGGACCAGGGACAAATCTGTAAACCAGTGATAAAACAGCATTGCTAGCAGAGCTGAAACCTGTATCAGGAGCAGACCTGGCCCACAGTCAGATACCGTAGGCCTATGTCCGCTACAGGCGGATCTAAAGGCTTTTATGCGGATCCGGCCCAAAGGAAATTGCTATCTGGGTAAGGCTTGGCGTGCCTACTGCACTGCCAGCCTCAGCTGGGTTCTGTTTGCCTGCATTAAATGGCTGATCCACGGTGGTCCCTAACGACACAGGGACACCATTTGGCTGGGCAGAAAGCATGCTGGGAAGGCATTAATGATGCTAATATGGACAGAGCTAATATGGACAGCATTTAGAAAGCATGCTGCAAATTCATACATTATAGACACATGCTACAAATTCAGACAGCACTACACATTACAGACATGTGCTACAAATTCACAACACAAACAAAATTCAGACAACACAATGGAAGTGTTTTCAGAGGATACGTAAAGTGATGAACACATCATCACTTGACAACGTATTAAAAAGGAAACATTTTAAAATGAAAACGGAATAGTGCAGATGTAGTCTTTGACAAGAACAGATAGATTCCCCTCACGCCCTCAGTGAGGAGACCTAAGATCAATCTGCATCTGCCCCCCTCCCCCCCAACCTAAGATCGACACAGCTCTGCCTCAGTCCTCTCAGTAAAGCCAGGGTTTTGGCTTGGGGTTGAGTTATTATGACAGAGTTTACTTGGGCCTCTTTGATCTAATGGCTGCTCTTAGGGGGATCTTTGGGGATGTCGGACAACTCAGGAAAGCACGGCTGTCACACAGACCAATTACAGAATACTCCCAGAATAGGGAGACAGGGGCTAGGGTGGTGGGGGCTGGTGACAGGCGACAGGCAGGCAGGGTAGGCATGATGAGTTCAGATTGGGTATTACTCCGCTGCACCCATGAAAGGAGAGTTGTGGTTTGGTGGGCCAGTCATTTAGTGTGTGTGTGTGTATGTCTGTATTTGGTGTTTGTGTGTAGTGTGTGTAGTGTAGTGTGTGTGTGTGTGTGTACGTGCGAGTGTGTGTGAGCTTGTGAGAGTTTGACAGAGTGTGTTTTGGGGTGTTTTGAGTAGGTGTGTGACTGAAAGTTTTAAGTTTTCTGTTGCATCATGCTGTGGATGTTTGAGTGTTTGTATGTGTGGGAGAGAGAGAGAGAGAGAGAGAGAGTTTGTCTTAGATGTTCTGTTTAAGTACATACATCAGTGCCCAGGGTGTGTGTGTGGTACATGTTTGTGTGTGTGTGTGTGGTACATGTTTGTGTGTGTGTGTGGTACATGTTTGTGTGTTTGGCTCTCAGTCAGTGATATGTACAGTATAGGTGTATATGTTCCGTATATAGGCTATATAGAACATATGTTACCATTTCTCTCCTCTCATTCTCTCTCTCTCTCTCTACACACACACACACACACACACACACACACACACACACACATATGGCATGTTCCAGCTGGCCACAGGCAGGACCATCAGCTATGGCTTCCACACCCCACAGCGCTCCCAGGGACAGAATGAAGGTCAGGTTTTACGGATGGACACGTCCATTATGTGTGTGTGTGTGTGTGTGTGTGTGTGTGAGTGTGTGTGTTTATGACAGAGAGGGAGTGACAAACTGCAGCCAATATTGATTCTTTCTACATATGTGTTGGACCAAAGTCTGGTGTGTCTGGGGGCTGGATGTCTGTGCAGAGTTATCATTGTGGTTGTGTGACTGGGTTGCATAAAGTGTATCTGCAGGGGGCATTATGAGGGAAGAGACAAATCGCTGAGGGAACATATGAATGGGGGTGGGTGGCGGGGTTGAGAAAATTATCTGTATCTGAAAGTCCTGTCCTGTGTTGTCAAGAGCCAATCACACTGTCATAAAAAGTTATAACTGACATATCACCTTAACGAAACATTGTGTTTATTTAGATGTTTAGTCCTATTTTAGTGATTATTGAAATGCTGTATATACCAGCATGTGGAGGTCTGTTTGACCACTGTGATTTGGATTTAGACAGATATCAGATCTTGTGTGGAATCCACGGAGGCATTGACACGGTTGGGGCAACCGTGGCCTACTAGTTAGCACTTCGGACTTGTAACCGGAAGGTTGCCAGTTCGAACCCCGACCAGTAGACATGGCTGAAGTGCCCTTGAGCAAGGCACCTAACCCCTCACTGCTCCCCGAGCGCCGCTGTTGATGCAGGCAGCTCACTGCATCAACTAGTGTGTGCTTCACCTCACTGTGTGTACACTGTGTGCTGTGTGTGTTTCACTAATTCACGGATTGGGATAAATGCAGAGACCAAATTTCCCTCATGGGATCAAAAGAGTATATATAGTTATACTTATACAAGACAGCGAAACTTGACCTCAAAGATTTTGTTGGCATGACATAAGAAGATGCCATAAGAAGTTGTTTCATATCAGGGTCTCATTGACTAATTAATGCTATGAGTGTGTCAAGATTCTTACCCTCTAACTCTATTTAACTCAGAAAAAGACAAGTAAGAACAAGTATACATCTAAAGCCAGGGCTTAATTCCATATCTCTGGCCAGACAAGCTTCCTGCAATCTCAGAGCTCCTGGGACCCTACCTGACGAGGGACATTCCAGCAACTTCAGTCCTGAGGCACAGTGAATGCAATAATGCAAACCAGGAATAAAACAGAGAGTGAAAATCTTAAAGGACTTCAACAAGAACAGAGGAAGATGAACAAGGTGTGGAAGGAAGGCTCAAGATGGAGAGAGAGAAACCAGCTATCAAACATCATGAAGTCCCATCAAAGTCCCATTAAACTTTAATTTAATACTTTAATACTAATATTTAATTTCATTTAATACATCTTTAGAGAACATCTCCTCTCATAGCAACACTTACAACAAGTCTTACTGATCCTAGCACTCACCAGCCGTCTCAAACTGACAAGTAACTGTTGAAAACAGCACTCACTGATGCACTTATTCTTACTGTACTCTAATATTTTTAAATTGTCCTAAAATTGTTGAGAACTGCTCTAAAACTTAAACTGTTTACTATGTTGTTAGTCGCTTTGGCTAAAAAGCGTCAATGTAATGTAATGTAATGTAATGTAATACAATTCGTCTCAAGGTGGCTTAATTGGTGTGACTAATGATTTGCCTTGTGAAAAGGGTAACCACTACACAAACCAGCTAGGCCAGACCACATTCCTTGCTCAGTGGCATTCTGCTCCATTCCCAGCTGCATTTTGCCATCAGCATGCTGTACGCTGCTCAGAGGGTAAGAGTTAATAAGGATTACTGATTAATCAGCATTTTTATTGATTATGACATGAAGAAAAACGGTCAGGTGCCATTGCCATGCCAACCCTTAGTGACCTAATCCCTGGCTCACAGGGTTTTGTTAATGAGTTTGTGTGAGCTTGTTTTCAAAGGGTTAAGGATCTCAACGCTATGAGATCTAGGAGAGGTTTGTAGCTTAATGGATAATTCCAGTGATTTTTCACATATGTTCATAAACTCCCATGTTCTTGCCCTCAGAGTGTAGCATTGTAGCTGCCTGGCAGCTGTAGCTGGAAAATTGTTAAAGGAATTCTCCTTTAAAGCTGCCATATGAACAGAAGACAGTAGCAGTGATGATATCCCTTTAAACTAAAGGACACTAACCTCAACTTTTGAGGTGAGAAGCAATTGATAACATCTAAATCAATGGCTGTTTCTACATGGTTTTTCATTGACTTGCTTTACTGCCTACTACCAAGTGGGTTCACTAGGTCATCCCACACACTATATCCATCTCCCTTCCTGAAAGCACCACCACAGCATGGAACCACACAACAGCACATAGTCTACTCTCTAAAGCAAATGCATTCTGTGGTGGAGGTCTGACACACAGCACACAGATGCCATTTGGTTACATAGACTGAATTAGATGTCATTTGGTTACATGCCACCACTCTGCAGGCACAAGCTTTCTGGGGCTGACCAATGGGTTACTTCACTAGCTCATGTGTGGTACTCCCCTTTGAGTTGCATAAAAGGTGAAAATCCTCCTCTGCTTACTACAGATCATTTACCATGTTATGACTCACTTGCCAAATGTATTCTCACACCCATACATTTATTTGCAGGGGCAGCAATTGTGAATGAGTCACTGAGATGGAGCATGAAACGAGGAAGCTGGACAGAGAGGGGGGGGGGGGGGGGTGGAAGGGTATGAGTGGGTTGAGATTATCTTCTTCCCTTCCATAGTTGTAAAGTGAGGCATATTAGAGAGTAGCGTACACGCCATGTTTTTTAACACAGCTGCCACAATTGTTGTGGTAGGCTCACTCACCATCCAGACACACTGTAGTGCCTGTTGAAAGAGAATCTCACATGGACATTCACGTGAGAACAAGTTAATCTAAAAGAAAATAGGAGTGGGTGTGGAATGAAGTCTGACAGAGGGTGGGGGTAAATAATAATATGGATAAAGGGAGAGAGAGAGAGAGAATGAGAGAGAGAGAGAAAATGAGAGGGAAGGAAGGAGAAAGACAATTATAAGAATACAAATAAGGGGACAGAGGGATTTTACATTCCACTCAATCTCTGAAAGCCCTGCTCTCTTAACATCAACCCACCCGTATAAAAGGAATACAATCAATCAATAATCAAAAACAAAATGATTAGCCTACTGATAACTAATCAAACAAATCCATCACCAGGTTGTTCTGTAAGTGTTGTTTTTATTCTAGTAAATGAAAGTAAAGTGTCATTATTGGTGTGCACTCATTTTAAGTGCACAATTTTGTAAAACAACCACACTATGAAGTAATCGAGTGCACAATTTACTAAACTGAGTGCAGAGTTTAGTAAAAAGAGCGCACAATTTAGTAAAATGAGTACACAATTTAGTAACACACATTCTCTGCATGTTGCATGGTGACTCGACTTTACTTTACAAGTCTGTCAAAACATTCTGTCTTCATCATAATATATTAGTAGCTGAGAGTAGTGTGTAGTGTAGTCGTGTGCTAACAGGTCTTGTGCTGATTTGGCCTCTTAATAACACACATAACTTGCATGCATAATGTATAGCTTATTTGAATATGCATAATTGTAAAGTTGAGCATACTGAATAATTGACATGACCTGGCATGGTTTCTTTCAGTGAGAGTGACAGAAGAAGGATGACATTTTTAACTCTTGACAAATCAAGTTGGAAGAATAAAATCATAACTGTATCTATGCAACTTCCCCAGAATGTTTGTTTAAAAGTTGACTGAAATGATTCAGTTTTAGTCATTCAGAGTTTGAACAGTGGGACTTTGGGGCCCCCTGGTCTCTGTCAACAGGAGTGCTAGCTTAGTGCAGCGGGTCCCGGTCAAGCTCCAGTGACCTAGGGCCCGAGTAGTGGGCCTTTGAAATGGGCGAGACCTCTCTGGTGAAGTGGATTTGATTAAACCAATCACATGCAACTGTGTTAAATTCTGATGTACTGTATCTATCTTTTATTAATTAACTTCAACCTGACTTCACTCTGACCACAGTGCACGTGCACTGTCGGCAAAAATACGCTACCAAAGTCGCACCCTTAAGCTGGAGTAAAGAAGCAGATGACAGTGACGATAAGTAATAGTAGGGAAAGAGGCTGACCGAGAGGGAGAGGTGGAAGTGTGGGGGAGGAGGAGATCAAACGCTGGACATCTCTGTCTCTCTCTCTCTCTCTCAGCTCAGAGGTGCCTGCCAAATAATAATAAATACCAGAGTACTGGAGGTTGCTGTCCACCTCTCTACGACCCCTCTCTCAATCTCGCTTATTTGTCGGGCAGTCTCTCCATTCTTTCCCTCCGTCCCACACTCTCACTTTTCCTCCCTCTCCATCCATGTCTGGATCTCCTTCTTTTTCCTTCCCTGTCTCCCTCTCCTCTGTCTATTCTTGCACCTTTTGTGGTGTTCTATATTGTCCCACTGTCTCTCCTCTGGTGTCCCCCAGTTGAGTTCCTCTTTAAAGCCCCTTGCTTTGTGAGTGAGTTCTGAGTGGAAAGCATGAAGGCTGTTTTTAGAAAGTGAGCAGCTACTGGCTCCTCTGTAAGCTCTGGCTGTTGGAGTCAAAAACAGGTCCAATACAGACTCGTAAATCTTTAATGCCCTTTGATTTGTTGTTCTGAGGAGCTCACGCTGCAAATTCTCTCGAGCCAAACAAATGCAGGGGGCGAATTGAGGGTGGAGTGTATGTGTGTGTGTCTGTGTTTGGGTGGGAGGGGGATTTGCAGAGCCCTGAATTCAGTCTATAATTAGACTCGGATATCTATTTTGGGCTCCTGAAGACACCACAAGCATCTCCAGGGCTGACAGCGGGGTTTACTGTATTAAACCAGCTGATGTTATGTGACAGACAGTGCCCGATGCACGCATTGGAACCTGGGAGCGATCCTGCTGTTGTTGTGGCGCCAATCCCCCTGACCACACGCTTCCGACTGAAACTAATTCGGACGCCCACACCGCGCTCATACGACCTGGCTAAAGTCTCTTTTCTGCTTGGGCATCTGCATGACCACCTCCTCTGGAGAGACAGCAGTGGCCTGCCAGGCCCGTCACCATGCGGAGGCTGTACAGGACATGGCGGCTCTGACCTTTACCCAGTCGAACACTCAGAGGAGCCGCCCTAGCTGGTTTTTTAGCACCCACAACACTGACATCATGGCAGATCAAGCTCATTGATCTTTTGCCGATTCCCAATGGGTTTTTAAGTACACTTACAGACGTCATCCAGAATGGTCAGTCATCCGTGTGTGTGCTCACCTGGATGCAGAGTAGTGGTCGTTAAAGGTTGTGTTTGTGCAGGAGAGACTACCCAGTGTTTGGAATAACGCAGTTTAAAAGAACGTTAACGTTATTTTTTCAGTAACGGGGTAATCTAATTAATTACTTTTCCCGTCGTTACAACGCCGTTAACGTTACTGGACGTTAAATGTGGTGCGTTACTATGCATTAATTGAATAAACTGTGTAATCGAACGCACCCCTGGCTCACAGCTAGTGAGGAGGTGGGTTAATAACGGCGTGGCGATTATGATTGGCTAAGGCAGAGTCATGTTTCATGATAGCCAATCAGAGCCAGTGTTTTTTACACTTGCCAGCACAGCAACGCCATTGCAAACGCGCATCCAGCTAAAAAATAGAGATTCGACTTTAAACAGCAGAGGTCAGGAACAATCCGATGAAAAGTTGGCATTTTCAAGGTGGAGATATAAGCACTACTTCAAATTCATTGTGGTCAAAGGCAAGAATGTGCATGTAATGTGTACATTATGTCCAGGAGCGAAGACTTTGTCGACATCCGTTGTAAGCAACTCTAATTTAATGAAGCATCTTACACACGCATCTAAAGCTAGTGGCCAAAAACACCGATACCTCCACCACAGATGATAGCTATTTCCATTCACTAGCAAAGAAGGACTCAGGAACAAAGTCCTCCAAGCAGCAAAGCTAGATCTTTTCTGCCTCACAACAAAAACCTATGACACAGGCTGAAGTCAACCGTAGGTCTGTCGATGTGCAATATCTTGAATTTCCCCTTGGGGATCAATAAAGTATCTATCTATCTATCTAATAAATATCGAAAGTTATGTAGCCTACAAACACCTGTCTATTCTACTCATTTCAACTGGCTGCTCAAAAAATCCAAATTCTTTGACATATAGCAACTTTTTTTTTTAACAGTAACGCTAAAATAGTTCCCTGGTAACGAAGTTACTATTATCATAGAGTAATTCAGTTACTAACTCAGTTACTTTTTTGGAACAAGTAGTAAAGTAACTATAACTAATTACTTTTAAAGGGAAACTTGGCAGGATTTCCGCCTCTGCTGGAGAAATTGTGCATTATGCTATTTCAAACTGTGGAAAAAGGTAACGATAAAGCACATGGATTTGTTTACAAGCTAGCAAAGCGGTTAGCATAAGTTTGGCAGAACTATGTGGATGTTACAAAGGTAAGAAACACACGATTTAAAAGCGAGTTTCTTGTTTCTCACTTCTCTTTCGGGGACGGTAGTCGCAATGTTGCAAGGTTGGTTTTCCGCCTGGGGACTCTAGGGGCAGCGGGAAAAGTCACCATTTTCACCGGAACAGGTCATTTAACCATCCAAATTATTTCTAAACGGGTTTATTACGTTGAAATAGTTGCCAAGTTCCCCTTTAAAGTAACGTTCCCAACACTGAGACTACCAATGGGTTGTTGCTGATGCCAGTACATGTGTGGTGAATGCATGGAAAGTTTTTGTGTGTATGTGTGCGTCAGTCTGTGAGAGAGAAGGTTGTTTATGAATGCAGTGCAGAACACTGTACAGGTGTGTGTGTGTGTGTGTGTGTGAGAGAGAGTCTGCTTGGCTTCTGGGCTGTGCAGGTGTGCAGCCCACGTGGCCCATTCCCGCTTGGAAAAATATTGCTGTCATTTACATTCATTTTGCTGTCACAAGATGAATTAATAAAGGAAAACACACGGGCATGCTTAATGCCAGCCTCATTATAGTCCACTTTGGTTTGTTGAGCCTTGACATGTAATTTGTGTTTTGTTGCAGAAGATGCACACTCTAATGTATGTGTGTTTGTGTACAGTATGTGTGTTTGCGTGTGTGTGCATGCGTGCGCGTGTGTGTGTGTGTGTGTGTACTGCATGTGTATGTTTGTGTGATACACTGACTCTGAGAAAGAGATGGCTCAGGTAATCAGGGACATGCAAGTGAGTGAAAAAAGAGTGAGCGCATGCAAGTGAGTGAAAAAAGAGTGAGCGCATTAACACTCAAACCAACAACATGTAGGTGTAACAAGGGGACTGACTTCTCTCACCTGTTCTACCCCTTTGTTGTTGTGTGTCTGTCAGAATCAGACATACTTTTCCCAGGTTATCCCTATCGCTCCCAGCCCATCGGCATTTCATATCACCCCCATGCCTCATATTATTGACTCAAAGGAAAGGGGGAGGGGTGAGGGGCCCACTGAGGCTTTACGTGGTGCCAGTTAATCCTCATAAATAAAAGGAATACACAGCTGTCCTTGTTCCCCCGTGTGGGTGGTCAGAAGGTGGGAAGACAGGAATGAACAGAAAGAGGGAAGGAGAGAAAGAGGAATGATGACAGAAAGAGAGAGGGAGAAAGGAGGGATGAACAGAAAGAGAGGGAGAGAGAGATGAAGGATGCATTTATGATGTATTCAGAAAGAGACAGAACTAGAAGGGGGGATGAGAGATGGGGGGAAGACAGCCCACTGAGTCACAAAGTCGAGCACAGAGAGATGTTAAAAATCTAGGAACAAGACAAACAGCCCCAGTGAAAGATCAGACAGTCATGTATTCTTGTGCTCTTGGTTTTAATAATGCCATAATCCATCGGTAGTTCTAGAGGGTCCCGTGTACAGGCTTTTAGTAGTTTCATACAGCCTGATGCCCATACACGACCGAGGCAAAGCACCTCTACACCTCTGAATAAGGACATGCAGTTCCAAAAGACTGAAGAGTCAGTGTAACTTGGAAGAGCTGGAATGTATAGCTTAAAGATGCCATGTGTAAGAATTGAGGTAAAAATATCCAAAAAATGAGCTACACACATCAAAAGAATGAGAAGAAATAAGGGCGATGATGTCATTAAAAAAAGAACAAGGTAGTGCTGCAGAGATTTCAACCTGAATTAGCATGCTAAATTACTAGCCACAGCCCGACAGGTGTCATAATACCAGTTTCAGCCATGGGAGGCGGTATGCGGTATAAACTGCAATACACGTTTCTCGGTTGTTACTCTAGGGTAGACCAACTCACTTTCTGGAGGTATACTGCCCCCATCTTTTATGGAATGTGGAGTATGAATTGATTTTTTGGCAGACATTACACATGGCATCTTTAAGTATCCCTCAATGGGCATCCAACACACATGTACACCAAACTGAAACACATGAAGAGCAATAGGCCGTAAACTCAATTCTTAGTAGGTGTTGTTTAATTCATCTAGGCAGACCAGGAATCAGTGTGTGTGTGTGTATATATATATATTTGATCCCGTGAGGGAAATTTGGTCTCTGCATTTATCCCAATCCGTGAATTAGTGAAACACACTCAGCACACAGTGAACACACAGTGAGGTGAAGCACACACTAATCCCGACGCAGTGAGCTGCCTGCTACAACGGTGCTCGGGGAGCAGTGCGGGGTTAGGTGCCTTGCTCAAGGGCACTTCAGCTGTTCCTACTGGTTGGGGTTCGAACTGGCAACCCTCCGGTTACAAGTCCTGTGTGTGTGTGTGTGTTTGTGTGTGTAAGTATTTGGGGACAGCAAAGTCATCATGCTGAGTTTTTCAAGGGTAAAAAAAAACATATTTCTGTCTGTCGCTCAACCCTTAGCCATCAGTGCAAGAGACATTAAAGCCAAGGGCAAGGTGATGACAATAATAGAGAATAGAAAAGCAGAGATTCAATATGGAGAGAGGGAAACTATAAGGGTAAGACTTTTCTATGTGTGTGTGTTTGTGTGTGTGTGTGGGGGGGGGTTACTGTGAGCGAAAGTCTGTGCTGTTCCACTCATGTGTGTCTGACTGACTGTATATGAATGTGCACGAGTGCAGAACTAAAACATGTGAAAGGAGCATTTGAGAGTACACATCTCTGTTTCCATGCCGGTTGAGAGAACAGTAAAGCAGAATAAAGAGAGTTGAGAGAGTGAGTGAGCGTATGTAGGCTACTCATCCCTATTGTGTATGCCCTGGTCACTTACAATATGAATAATATGTTATGTATGTGTATGGTGAAATGAATGAGAAATGAGATCTATCAGTTAAAAAAATGTGAATGTTGGAGAGAATGTGTAGTGTGTTTGTGTGTGTCTGTGTGTGCATCTAATGGCTTTAGGCTTATGTCCATCTAAACGTCTCTGTGTGTCAGAGAGAGTGACAGACAGTGTCAGGGCTGTGTGCATACCAAAGTGCAGATCCCCAACAAAGCTTCCAGCAGGTAGATCCTAATCTCATCTCAGGGTGTTTTGACACTTGGGGGAAACCACCCCAGTGAAACCACCCCGTCTCGGCACGGTTCGCTTTGAAGTCCGCGGCACGGTTCTTTTGACCACAAATCTCCCTGGGTTCTCTTTTACATTTTGTACTGTAGGCTAGCCTATTTTGGCCTACTTGACTTGCCATTGCCAAAAGAGACATTTTGTGCCATTGCCACATTCTACCGAGGCACCATTGAGAGCATCCTCTCCAGCTGTATCGCTGTGTGTGTCATGAGCTCTCTCTCTGCCCGGTAACACGCGCTGATTGAAGTCTGATGACCTCCACCTGTTCCTGCTCTGCTCTGCCTCACCCTCGTTTACCTACCAGCTGCACTGCATTCACCACTCATCATGCCCTGTATATAAAGCCTTGCTTTTCAGTCCACACTTGTCAGATCGTCTGCAACCAGCACCAGTTACCTGCCTGTTTTGGAAAACGCCTCTGACTCTTTGCCTGTGATCCCGGACCTGCTCGACTACTTCTGTGTTCTCCAGCCCCGGTAATCTTGACCTGCCTTCCGTCCCTCTTCTACGAATACCGCCTAGTCCTTGACCCTTAACCCCCAACCCTTAAATAAACTTTTGAACGTGACGCTTTTGTGGTCCTCGTCCTGTTTGGTGTCTGACAGTGTGGGGCGGAAGCTGCACTGAATACAACAGGAAAGCCCTGCAGCGCATAGTGAACACAGCTGGAAGGATTATTGGTGCTTCACTCCCCTCCCTGAAGGACATTTACACCACCCACCTCACCCGCAAGGCGACCAAAATTGTGAGTGATGCAAGTCACCCCGCTCACAATCTGTTTGATCTACTGCCCTCTGGGAAGAGGTACAGAAGCCTGCGCTCCCGACTCTGAGACTCACCAACAGCTTCATACACCAAGCTGTAAGGATGCTGAACTCTCTCCCTCCTCTCCCCCCTCCACCCTCAGCTACATAACATCCTGGACATTGGACCAAAATGGCCGCCTGCACTACTCCACTTGCACACTTGCACACTTTACAACTTGGTGTTGTTGTCCTGAAAACACAACACTTCTGCTGCTCTTACATAACTTGCACCACTATGCCACTTTCTTTCTAACTTAGGTCAAACAGAACTACCCAAGCCTTTTATTGGCCTGACTTTGCACTAGTATTTTACTGACCGTCTCTGCACAATTTCAACCAAATTTTGCTGCTCTTATTTTTTCATTATTATATGTGACCTCTTATTTATTTACTTTTTTGTTTACTTGAATGTTATGTTTGTCTGTGGACCTAAATTGGTAAAATATGTCTTGTCTTCACCGTGGGATAGTGAGAAACGTAATTTCGATCTCTTTGTATGTCTGGAACATGTGAAGAAATTGACAATAAAGCTGACTTTGACTTTGAAGAGAAGGTATGTTGTTTATTATTACAGTGCATGAAAATGCACTGTACTGTTCTTCCTAGTCATCATCTTACAGTGCATGAAAATGCACTGTACTGTTCTTCCTAGGCTTTTTCTTCTAATGCATTTAATGCAGCTTCAACCGTTTAACATAGAAACTTCCTTCAAACTGTGTTACGTAGGTCTTACTTAGGACATGTGGGCTTTGTATTTTTCATCTTTGTAACTTTTATACTTTTTAAACTATTAATTAAAAACTATTCAAAATTTCCCCATAGACTTAACATTGGGCTGATGACATCACAATAGAGCCGTTGAGCAATTAGAATCCTATGCCAGGTGGCCAGGCCACCAGCAGCAACTGCCAGTCTCAGGCTTTAAGCATACAAACTGGCTCTCTTAAGACTACACATCCTGTTCAACTGCCTCTGCCAAAAGCTCTTTCAAAATAATTCACTGTTAAACAATTTAACCCTTTAAACTACTGAACTTTTTAACTGTTCAGCCATTGTAACTCACTTCTCATCAACTATGACTCCTACCCACTGTAGCTAGTTAGCATTGTTAGCATAGTTAACATGTCAGCATAGTTAACGTTGTTAACATTTTTAGCAAAACTGTTAGAAAACATTAGCTAAGTTAGCTAAGTAGCATGGTTAGCATAGTTAACATGTTAGCATAGTTAAAATTTTTAGCAAAACTGCTAGAAAACATTAGCTAAGTAGCATGGTTAGCATAGTTAACATTGTTAGCATTTTTAGCGAAACTGCTAGAAAACATTAGCTAAGTCAGCTAAGTAGCGTGGTTACAATTGTTAGCATAGTTAAATTTTTTAGCAAAACTGCTAGAAAACGTTAGCTAAATAGCATGGTTAACATAGTTAGCATAGTTAAAATTGTTAGCATAACTCTAGCAAACATTAGAGCCATTGCAAATTTCAGTTATCTTCAAATATCTACCTATACACAGCCATTAAACTATTTGAATATCAACATTCATTGAACTTTCAGTCTATCAACAACTTTTAAACTATCTACATTCAACTTTTAAACAGTCTACTTTTAAACTATCAACTTTTATTAAGCTATGCAACCACCATGTCTATCCTAGCATCACCCTAGTAACCATCTCTGTATTATCTATTTTAACTATACATGATATTTTACATCAGAACTTTTGCATTTTCATGCACTGAAAATTCCTTGGAATTGCATTTCTAGTTATTATTATTATATTCTAACGCAGCTAATGCAGCTTCAACCGTTTAACATAGAAACTTCATTTAAACTATGTTACGTAGGTCTTACTTACTTAGGACATGGGTGCTTTGTACATTTCATCTTTGTAACTTTTATACTTTATAAACTATTAATTAAAAACTATTGAAAATGTCCCCATAGACTTAACATTGGCCCTTATTACATCACAGCAATTAGAATCTTGTGCCAGGTGGCCAGGCCACCTGCATCAACTGTCAGTTTCTCAGGCTTTAAGCATACAGCCTCATTCTCTTAAGACTACACATCCTGTTCAACTGTTTCCTCTGTCCACAACTGTTTCAAAATAAAAGTCTTCACTACAATAATTCCCTATTAAATAATTTAACTTTGCTAGGGTGCATCAGAGTGCACCAGAAAGAGATCCGAGTCCTCTTTCAAATGAACTCACAATGTGAATACAAAATGAACTGAGTCCCTTTTGTTGTGGTCCACTTTCTGGTTCTATTTTAATGGACTGAGTTGGGTTCTTTTTAAAGGGACTATATGTGAAAACATCCTCAATCTCATTGCTCCGAATCCTGGAAAGCATGTGCTGCTGAGGATACATGCACACACACACACACACAGGGCATGGACCGGGAGAATCCAGTTAAGCTGCAGAGCAACAAAATGCAGCCAGTATAGTGTAATCATGTCATATCGGTGTAAACCATTTGTCTGTGCATGTCTTTGTGTGTAAAGGTTTGTGTGCACATGTATTTTTGTGTCTATCTGTATCTTTTCACAACAAACATACACAGCAAGAGCCATCCAGTTTCTATGACAAGGTCTTGGAATACATCCTCGTATTGCATTGTAGAAAATATTTTGATTAACAAAACTCTTCGGTAACACTTTATAATAACTACACACAATTCACCATTTATTAAGCCTTTGTTACTTATTAGTTAATGGTTTGTTCATCATTAGTAATTTCTAATTTATCATCAGTAAAGCATTTGTTCACACAGTTATAAATAGTTTGTTCATAGTAAATAAGCCTATACCTAAAATATGTTTATACATTATTGTTAATACTTAATCAATGATGCAATAATATGTTTTTGATGAAGTAATATTTCCATTATTTAACAGTCGTTACATACACATGTACTAATGATTAGTTAGGGTGAGGATACATATTTTATAAACCACTTCCTAATACTATAATTAATAATTAACTCAGGAGTTACATTTGAAAATGTGTTGCAAGGCATAGAAAGTCCTCACTTTAGATAAGCTCACAAAATATCATTAACTAACCACTTGTAATCCCTGAGTTAATCATGAATTAAAGTATTAGGAAGTGGTTTATAAAATATGTATCATCACCCTAACTAATCATTAGTGCATGTGTATATTGCATAATATATTAAGTATTAACAATAATTCATAAACATATTTTAGATGCTTATTTACTATGAACAAACCATGTATAACTGTGCGTACAAATACTTTATTTATGAGAATTAACATAGGAACAATGGTTTACAAATGATGAACAAAGCATTTTGTAATAGTTTGCAACTGGTTTATAAAACATCATAAAATGATGTCATTATAAGTGGTTGTTTCATTACTTATTAAGTATCATCATGTACTTACAAACATGTTTTTTGGATAGGCTTATTTACTATGAACAAACCATTTATAATTGTGTGAACAAATTCTTTACTGATGATAAATTATGTATGAACAAGAAATTACTAATGATGAACAAACCATTAACTAATAAGTAACAAAGGCTTAATAAATGATGAATTGCGTGTAGTTATTATAAAGTGTTACCACGGGCTGCCACTGATTTCCATTTCATTAGGTCAATTGTGGTTGCGTACACCCATGTTTCAACTGCCATTACAGTTTAGTCTTATTTTGCATTTATAGGTTTTAATCTGAGGAAGATGATATCAGTGAAATGTGAAGAGTTTTGTTTACTCCAGGCCTCACCTAGTCAAGGAGTCACATAGAAATGAGTCTCAGGTATGGTGGGTAATTGCGCCATGGGAATCTTGTGACACGACTGCTTGCATCTGCAGGTGTGTTTCAGCCTCTGTGGTGGCGGGAGTGTCGTGCTAGACGCTTCCCTGCGCCTCACCCTGACGGTGGAGGCAGTGGAGGTGGAGCGGAGTGACATCCTCCGTGTAGGAAAATCCCTGCGTTCAGAACCTAATGGAGGCACGAGGGACATGCTGGCTCAATGGCAAATCCAAGTAATCTCTGATTCAAGCTGGGAACCCATTTCTGCCACACTGAATGATGAAAGGTGCGCTGCTGCTCCGCCAGCACCCTCCTATAGACACACACACACACACACACACACATATACACACGCAAGCACGCAACATCTTTTCCCACACATCCCTGCCCTTATCAGTCCTCAGGAAGGCGGCCTGTTTTTCTTCCTCGCCATCTCTCTCTCTCCCTTTCTCTCTCTCTCATACTCAGTCTTTCTCTCACTCTATTAGTAGGGTGTGGTGGGAAGTGTTATACTTTTGTAAAGTGTTATACTTTTATAACATTTTAAACTAGATTTACCGCATAGCGGTACAAAATATGACCGCCGCTCAGTCCTATACATCCGTTCCGCGAACATAAATCACACTAATCAATTTGTATCCATCTTCTACTCCACCTCCCACTCTTGAAACTTTTGTGTATGCTTGTTTGCATGCCTGTGTGTGTGCGGGCCGCACAGCAAGTAGCCTACTGGCGCTGCAAAGGTGAATAGATTTGTAGCACTAGCCAAAAAATGTGTAGCATTGTTATAAAACCTTTAAAATCTCTAAACAATGGGACCCACTGTACAGTAGCTTAGCTGAAGGTCTGTGGCTAAAGCAGCCATAATGAAAGTGTTATCATTGTTTGGATACTTCACACACACACACGTGCTTTTTAATCGCATAGACTACAACTAAGCTGGAATCAAAGCACACCGATTCACCACCTCTCACACCCTAAACACGCACTTCAAACAAACAAACAAGCGTCTCAGTCTCACGCATACAGCCCTGCCCTGGATACATCTCTCAAAGTGCGCTCTAAAACATTTGGTTTAAATGGAGATGTAGATCATCACGGGTGCATTAAAGCAACACCAAAGAGTTTTTTGTACCTTAAAATAATGTTTCTAAAATCATTTCAGTGGTTCATCAACTCATAACAGGGTGAACGGCACTTTCTGCATTCGCTTCGCAGCCCTCTATTGCCGGTTCGGGTAGCGGATCTGTAGTTCGATGGAATGAGACATAAGAAACTAAAGTTTGACTTGCATCTGATGTCGCAATACATTATACTTTCATAAAATCATGCAACATGTTCTATCTTGTGTGTGGACATTGTTATTTGCAAAGCCGGTGCTGGATAAACAAATGGTGCATGTGACAGAGGAAAAGTTCTTTGGTGTTGCTTTAATAAATCTACATTGTGACGAGTTGACACAAATTATTCACTTTGACGAATTTATGTAGTCTAGTCAATTACGTCGTCTCAGCCCTAGTTAGTTTACTTTGAGCCATGCTCTTCCTTAACGTTACTTGAACACCTTTGAAAATAGAGGATTGAGGTAGCTGTGTTTGGGAATGAACGTGAATGAGACTTTTTGTGGTCTTAATGCAACACTTTACAAAGCACTGACAGGGCCACCAAGGACTGTGAGCGAATCAACAGCAGAAAAACCTATTTAGTAAGCAGAAATGTCCCAGCCTGTTTAAGATGCTTCATAGACAGGTTGGTAGGCCTATATTTTCCATTAGAAAACCATCACGTTAGCGAACGCGTTGTGGCTAACTGTGTGCTGTGTCCTGTATGCTAGTGTCAGAAAAGAATGAGACAGTCGAAAGATACAATTACAGCGCTGATATAAATTTGCTTGCTAACCGCATTTATGGTTTTCTACAAATACACAAATAGCCTAATCAAATTGGCCTCCATCACTCAACCAATGCTAACGGTAGGCATAACATTATTTTACCTAGGTCGTAGGCTATTGATAGGCCTATACGCAACTTGTATAAGATTAACGTACCTGCAGTAAAAACCAAGCATGTCTGATAAACATTCTCAGATTTATTTCGGCTTCAAGAAGAAATGGGAATTACATTTCATGTGAAAATCATCCTACCCTTATTAGATGTTCTCTGCGGTAAACTACAGTGTTTACCTAGGAAGCGTCTATCGTCTTTCCAACCCACTTTGGATTAACTTCCAACAAAATTACGTCTCACTGCAACGATGCGCCATCTGGTGGACAAACGACTACGTAACGCCAATACTGGAAATGCAGCCAAATAATGATGAATATTTGTTTTTCCTTTAATCCTACTGAATTTGTAATTATGTATCGGCCGCTCTAATTGCCGATAACGATAGTATGTACGTGCCTGTGTGTGTGTGCGTGTGTATATGTGTGCACCACCATCTACAGGCCAATGAGTGTACAGTCACAAATGTACACTTACCATCGGGGCAGCCGTGGCCCACTGGTTAGCACTCTGGACTTGTAACCGGAGGGTTGCCGGTTCGAGCCCCGACCAGTGGGCCGCGGCTGAAGTGCCCATGAGCAAGGCACCTAACCCTTCACTGCTCCCCGAGCGCCGCCGTAGAAGCAGGCAGCTCACTGCGCCGGGATTAGTGTGTGCTTCACCTCACGCTGTGTGTTCACTGTGTGCTGTTTGTGTTTCACTAATTCACCGATTGGGTTAAATGCAGAGACCAAATGTCCCTCATGGGATCAAAAAAGTATTTATACTTATACATAACTTAATTTTTTTAGACCCCCCATAAATTAAATTTTATGAAACGTGGCATACCCCCAGAGAATGCCAGGTTAATCATACACATAAAATGTGGTACAGTTCTGAACATCTTAACTGAAGAGAGGGGCGATTAAAGCAGAATGATATTGCATTTTCATTTTTTACCGGTGGGGTGCATATCACAAATAAGTGATTATGGCCTAGGTTGATGTGGGCCCTTGAGACCAACTTACCATAAAATATTCTTCATCCTCAGTGCCACGGTTCAGGCAGTTATTTAGGAAAAACTGCATTTTTTCGGTTTCGGGGGGCCCAGCGCGGAGGGTGGGGGGGGGGAGTGGCCTCCGGGGACAAAACAAAATTTTTCCGTAAAAATCTAGTGGGGCTACATACCCACCAAATTTCATGTGTCCCGGTGTTTCGGTGTCCCGAGTATCGTTGACCAAAAATTCAGGAAGTAGATGACGGGAAAAAAAAAAAAAAAAAAAAAATCCCTATATGCATGGGCGGATTATGAACTTTCGGGCCCCTGGGCCAAGATGTATTAAGGGCCCCCCACTAATTGTCGTATATGTGGGAGGGGGGGGGAGGTTTTGGGGGTCCTCCTCCAGAAAATGTTTAATTTGTTTGATGTGATTTCCTGTTTTCTGGTGCATTTTGGGGATGGCTAATACTAAATTCAATCAGATTCATAGCATACATCATGATCTGTTGATATTGAGGCAATGATTCCATGCAAAGGCTTGGGCTTCAGGGCCCCCTGAGCCTGGGCCCGGTAGGCCCATGCAGTAATCCATCCCTGCCTATATGACCGCTTCGGGAGCTTCGCTAGCGGCAGTCATAATAACAAGTTTAACTAATACTATTAGCTATTCTACCAGAATTCTCCTAATGTGCCCTCTGTATTCCAATGTCTCTGTGTCACTCTGTGTCTCACTGTGGCTAGGCAAAGCCTGCCTGGCCTTGCAGCAGCGGAGATAAAGTGTAAGTATATATACTCTTTTGATCTTGTGAGGGAAATTTGGTCTCTGCATTTATCCCAATCCGTGAATTAGTGAAACACATTCAGCACACAGGTGAGGTGAAGCACACACTAATCCCTGCGCAGTGAGCTGCCTGCAACAACAGCGGCGCTCGGGGAGCAGTGAGGGGTTAGGTGCCTTGCTCAAGGGCACTTCAGCCGTGCCTACTGGTCGGGGTTCGAACCGGCAACCCTCCGGTTACAAGTCCGAAGCGCTAACCAGTAGGCCACGGCTGCCCCCCAATAATGATGTCATCAGAGGCGGGCTCTACTCAAAGCCAGCAAGAGAGCAGACTGAATGGTATGTAACCCATGACCCATGACCTGTGATCACTGTATAAACCCCCTGAACTTTGTGTAAATCTCTGAACTTGTGTTACAGTGAAAAGTTTGTACCCTTGGCAGCAACAGTGCTGAAAGATAAGACCAAACAATGATCCTTTCATAAGCCACCTGTGGGTTCAAAGTTGCCAAATGTTCGGGAGTGCGATCGTGCGATCCACTCAGCCTGGCGCTATGTAGTCATTAAAGGAATTTTGCACGGAACTCTGCCTTTCTTTTTGGGATAAGCACTTATAATGGTGTATTTTTGTGTACAAGATGTTTGGACTTAATTTCTGGCCCAAATCTCAATTATCTGATGTGACAACTGCCAACAACTGGCTATAATGATTAGATTACTGTAAAATAATTTTACGGTCATGTGATGGATATGAATCTAGCCCCAAAAAAAACATAAGCAGACACATTTGTTTCTTTAGCCAGGTTTAATGCTACTGTTGCAATCAGGAAAACATAGCCTGAAGCTAAGCACAAATCGAGGAACACAGGACATTCAAAGGGAGGATTTGTTGTTTTGCAGCATTAAGTGTCTGTACCCAAAATAACACCTTAAAAAAAAAAAACGTTGTACATGTTAGTTTGGTACTTGGTATGCCAAACGTAGCTGATTTCAAACCTGAACATTTCCCAAGAGTTTTCCAAAAGACACTGACCTTCGCAAGTACAAGGTAAAAGTAGGCTATTTAAACATCAGTCAGAGAAGCAGACTCGTTTTCTTTGACACTGGTCACATTGGCGTCATATCAGTTGTTATATTGGAGCTTCGCTCATGTTAATAAGTCATTCAGTGAGGGGGAATTTGTGATGTCTTAGATATTTTTGTTGCTTGCTGCTCATTTCTAAAAAAGATTATTTGTAGAATCTGCAAGTCTCACTTTAAATAAAAAAGAGAAGCGCTATTTAAACTGTAACCCCATGTCTCATTAGGTGTAGGCCTATAAATCACTGTTGCTGTTGTAGTGTGGGCATTTTTCTTTTGAGTGGTGTGGAATTGTTTTTGACTCTTTATGCTGGACTGGTTAGCTACCCCTGATATAGTGGTAACTCATAGATATCGTATAGGTACAAGTATTTGGGCCATTTACTGTACACCTGTCGCCTTGCAATTTACTCTTCCCAAAGTCTGGTATGTTGCTTCATATGGATCCAAGTAAAAGCATTTTGTGTGTGTGTGTGTGTTCTCTCTCTTTCTGTGTGTGGTTGGGTTTGTGTCTGCATGCTAGATAAAGAGCAGCCCAGGGTAAATGAGACTGCTGCTAACTTGATTATTTACTACTTTTCCATGCTGTCATTCTGATCTTTATCTTGGTGTAATCACATTTTCTTGCCATTACTGGCACAAGTGGACCCAACATATACAACATGCTTTGGATAAAGTTATTGAAAACGTCTAAATGTAACATATCATTCAAGCAAAATAGTACCACAAAGTGTTATTAAAGGTATATAAAAATTGGTAACTTGTCCCTAAGCCCATGGTAAAAGTGTTCACAGGGTTGTGCATTTGTTTTAGATTGTAATTTTGTTTTATGACTTATCATTTTGTGATTGTACATTGTAAATTTGCAGCCGCAAACGTAAATTTGTTTTGCACATCCCGGCCACCGTACAAATGAGTACCAGGGCATGACTTTACTTCAGGGTACACAACAGTGGTAAGTAATGATGAACTCCAATTTAACAAATTGCTTAGTGAAGTTATGTTATGTAAGCATTAACAAATGACTATCAGGATGTGACTTTACTTCATGGTATACAAAAGTGGTAAGTAATGATGAACTCTAATTGAGCAAATGCTTATTACTAGTGACATTATGTTAAGTAAACATGAACAAATGAGTAACAGTACCTGACTTTACTTCGGTTTACACAAAAGCGGTGAGAAAAGATGATTTTATGATTCATCATGTGTTTACACACAGGCCTCTGCATTGCAACATCAGGGGAAGAGCCTACCGGGGTCTCTAAGGTGCCTGAGGAGATTTAATCATTGCACACAGTACTGTCTCCCAGCTGGCAAACAGTAGGCCTATATGATGAAATCTGAATAACATTGAATTGGCAATGGAATAAGTGAGGTATTCACCTAAAGTAACATTGACATAATCACTAGTTCATTATTAATTCATCATGTGTTCAGTATGTAAACATTAGGAATTATGAGTTAGTTTACTGCTTGTACCTTATGAATTCACCATAAGTTCCATATACACATAATTTATAACAAAGGAAAATACACTGATAACACCTACGAAATAAGACTCTATTAATGAGTAAAAGCAAATTTGTTAATCGTTAATTAAAGGAACCATATGTAAGATTGTGGCCAAAACTGGTATTGCAATCACTTTCAAAATACTGAAGAGCGGTGTATCCTCTCCCCCCCGCCCCCGACTCGAGGTTGCCAACCCGGATGGCGAAACACTACTGACTTCGTGATTAGTAGATAGGTGGAGGGTGGCGCATCAGGCCAAAACACAACATGACATGACAAAACACAACATCAACATCAGTTGAGGGCTGCAACTTCACTTTTTAAATGACAATATCCTGGCCGGACTACTGTTGTCAGTGATATAAGTATTTGAAATTAACATGATTTCTTCATGTCTAGTGAAATATCAGGGCCATTTTATGATTAATTGAAATATTTTTCTTACATACGGCCTTTAATGTTGAAAACATACTTAATGATGAATTAAGTGTTTGTTAAAGCTTAACTAATGCTAAATAGTAACCCATTATTGTAAAGTGTTACCTAAAAATGCATAAATGACCTATAGCCTGGATGCCAGCCGAACTTAGCCCTGCCCACAAAATTTGAGGTCGGGAAGTTCGGTCTGGACTTTTCCGTTGTGGAGCAAGTATGCCAGAACCAGAGTTGTTCCGGAGTCACGGTTCGGACCAGAACTCCTGACCTGTTTTGTTCAGAGCTGAAAATGGAACTGTGTTGACGGAGGACATATGTAAGTTGCTAGTGACAAAATTATGTCTTTGTAAGTGACATTTAAAAAGTGTTTCATTCTTCCCGGTTCTTCCTAACAAAAAAGCTGTTACTAAAAGGTAGATATTTAGATTTCGCTATCACATCTGTTGTACAAGATATTGACAGTGCAATAACCAGAAAACAATGTTAAGGCATTTGAGGAGAAGGCATTTGTGGAGAAGAAAAACCCCTGTATCAGTTGAAACACGCAGCGTAATCATATCCCAGTGGAGCAATATCAGACTCGATTTCTGACTAGAATTGAGTATGACGACATCAGGCTATAAATGACCCAGACATACAGTAGCAACAGAATGTGAAGACGTAATGCCAAAAACACCTGTTTCGTGTTGTCCAGATCTGAAGTTAACATGCAAACCAGCTAGCGCCAGGCCGGCCCTCTTGTAATACCACGTTGTTCCACATGTGGCCCCTGTATCAAATACAAGTCGATGAAAGCATGCTGTGAGGCTGTGTTGACAACTCGAAGCATACCAAATTAGTTGCATTTAATGTGAGCAGCCTTGGTTTTTGTGTGCAGGAAAATAACCTTGGATTAGTGTGGAGAGTGGAGTGTGTGTTTGTTTGTTTGTTTAAGTGTGTGTTTTTGGCAGGGAGAGAGAAAGACAGATTTGTTGACAGTCCCCAGTTCATCAATACTACAAATCACACCCAGTAATAGAGAGAAATGTACTGAGAATAACATGGTAACTCAATTTCCCCAGTTGCAGGGCATCTGCACAGGGTGTGTGTGTGTGTGTGTGTGTGTGTGTGTGTGGGGGGTTCTGGGGATCTGTATGTTTCTCTGAAAGAGTATGCATGTGTGTGTGTGTGTGTGTGTGTGTGTGTATGTGTGGGCATGCTCTGTGCCTCACAGTAATCTTGATAAGAGAGCAGGCGAATCCTCAATGACACCTTGGCTGTGCGCAAGCAGGGGCCTGATTTCCACTGATGAAATGTGGAGCGCCAGCAGAGCTGCCGCGGCGGGGAGACTGTGGCGGCCACACATCCACCCTGTCTGAGTCACCATCACCGTAAACAGCCGTGACTGCTGCTGAGCCCGCCTGCCGACGTTATCGGGGGTTAGAGAGACATCCATTACACACACACACACACACACATTCACAGTGACACAGACTTGCACACGTGCACACATTCAGAAATTGGCACCAATCTGCCTCCACCGCCGACCCGCTGGAATCATTCTGCTTGGATGTTGGGAAATCTTGGGAGAAGAGGAAAAAGCAAGTTGTGACCTAAAACCAGAGCAGGATGTGGTGACAGTAATACTAACCCTGCATATCAGACTCTTTGGACCTTGCTAATGTCCTTATCTTCACATTTTTAAATGTGCAGGATGTCCCCTCTGCAGGCAAGGCCCACAAGGTCACTACACTGACTGAATGAATACAGAACTAGATGTACCGCAGAGCGGTACAAAATATGACCGCCGCCCAGTCCAGCACATTTTTTCCACAAAAATAAATCACGCTGAAAGGCCTATATGATTCTAACTGTCTCACTAAATTGCATTATCCACACTCAATTCTCACTGGTATCTGCTAGACAACAAGTACCAAAACATGATTAGTTCATAGATTTCACATGTAAAATGCATTTTATACAACCCCACCCCCATCTTGCCTGTTCATAATTCTGAGAAATTCTTGAATTGTGTGCATGTGTGCGTGTACATGTTTATGTGTGTGGGTGTGTGTGTGTGTGCGTGCTTGTGTGTTTGCCTGCCTATGTGTGTTTGTGCATGTGCATGCATGTGCACATATGTCTACTGTGTGAGTATGTGTCATACGTAGGATTACTGCGAATGTATGTGTGCGCGTGTGTATCTGTTTATGCACATGTGTGCACATGGAATGGGTTAACATGACCCCTGGAGGCAAACATATGGAAAAAATTGGTCATCCTAGGCCCTACGGTTCTCAAGATATTCACAGAAAACTGTGTCTGCCCTACCCTCCTTTCGGGGGGTCCAGTACAGCGGGGCGGCTACAGATCAAAATGAAAAACGATGGTTCCATGCTATCCATGTGGGGTTACATGCCCACCAAGTTTCGTGTACCCCGGTCTTTCAGTGTCCCGGGAATCCTTGTTGGTGTACGGTCACTAAATGTACACATAAATTATTTTATTGTAAGGCCCCCCATGAATTCACAAAACTTGGCATGCATTCGGAGGGTGTCATAATGATCCTACACTTTAAATTTCGTGCAGTTTTGACCATGTCAGCCAGAGATATTGTGATATGAAAACACCTATTGTTTTACTTTTTAATTTTTAACTAGGTGGCGCTATACATGAAATAAGTGGTATTGGGATGGGTTGACATGCCCCCTTAAGACCAACATACAAAAAAAGGTGGACCTCCTAGGCCCTACGGTTCTCGAGATATTCACAGAAAACTGTCTCCGGCCACCTACAGGCCAGTTGGTGTATAGTAACAAAAATTAATTTATTGTGTGGCCCCCCATGAACGGAATTCCACGAAACTTGGCGTGCATTCAGAGGGTGTCATAATGATCCTACACTTCCAATTTCGTGCAGTTTTGACTATGTTAGGTCACAGACACCTGCGATTACAACACCTCATTTTACTTTTTGTGTTTAACTAGGTGGAAGCCATACATGAAATGAGTGGTTATGGAATGGGTTGACATGGCCCCTTGAGATCAACATACAAAAAAAAAAAGGTCCTCCTAAACCTTACGGTTCTCGAGATATTCACAGAAAACTGTGTCTGCCCTACCCTCCTTTCGGGGGGTGCAGTCCAGCGGGGGGGCTACAGATCAAAATGAAAAACGATGGCTCCATGCTATCCATATGGGGTTACATGCCCACCAAGTTTCGTCTACCCCGGTCTTTCAGTGTCCCGGGAATCCTTGACGGAAATTTGGCGAAAAATAAAAAAAAATTTAAAAAATCTGACTAAACCTATATGACCGCCGCTTCGCTGCGCGGCGGTCATAATAATTACATATGTTGCAACTACCCCCTCTTCCCAACACACACACACTGACTCTCTTATCATCCTCTTCATTGTATTGAGTTGTCAGCGCAGCAGCCATAGGGTAAGGCAAAACCTTATGTGCATGATGGTGCTTGTGAGCCTGTCTGTGTATATGTGTTTGTTAGTATGTATCTGTGAGCGGGGCGGACTTACAGCTATACAATAGGGTGTAGAAGTGGCAGCTTCCTGTAATGATATACACATTCATTCCCAGACGGCCGGCGAGGTAATTTCCCGACACTAACAGTAATTGGTTTCCTTCCTTCCTTCCTTCCCACTGCTTTAATGACTACTCTGCTGACAAGGGCATCACACACAGCTGTTAGGGTAAGACTAAATGTATAGATGTGGTGGGGTACGTACAGTGGAAAACACAACTCCATAGGACACAAGGTCACAACATTTCTCAATTCTCACTTTGTGTAGCCTAGCAGCCTAGGACCTGGGGAGAGGGAACTAGCCAAAAGTACCATTGAATTACGCAGTATTGACCATTCACCTCCAACTCCGCCACACTCATGATGCAAGTGGGGAATAGTGATGATGCTGGTGGTGGGGGTGGTGGTGCTGGTCTGGGTGGGCTATTTCTTAGACTCCACAGCCCTCCATTCCAACAGGAACAATCCCAGTTGTATTCATATGAGTAAATAAAACGCAATATGTACACAGCAAGCTCTCTCTCTCTCTTTCTTTCTCTCTCGCTCTCTCTCATACACACAGACACACACACACACACACAAGTACTTGCAGAGCCCATCATCCCACTAGCCAGCTTATTCATAGCTAAAAAAAACACACACAAATAATTCACCTGTCTAAGCCCCTACCCTCACTGCCTGAAGCTAAGGAGTCTCAAACACATGGAGGAAAACCCCAGGTGTTTGGTTTTTTCTACGGGTGCTCTTTGTGTTCGAGCCACATCTGAGGAGCGTCCACGCTTTGATGTACGCAGGCACCACACACAAGCCCCTTTAAACTCCCAGCAGAGTAGACTTTTTGAATTGAGAAACACAAAAAGGAAACTACCTTACTTTTGAAAGCAAACAGGAAGCTAAACCTTTTATGCTGATCAAGGTCTTATAAAGGTCACAAGATAATGGCACATCTTGGCATTCCTGCAGTCATTAAAGTGGCGTGTTGGATGTATGAGAGCCAATGGAAATCAGAAGTCCTATTGGCTATAGATAGTTTGCTCTTCCTCTTCAGTTCATTGATCTGGTACGTGCTGAAGGCTACCTGCATGTGTGCTGCCTGTTTTCAAGCTGATGCAATCCATGTGCCACACTGTGTTTTTCCTTTAACTCTATACTCAGTCTGAGCCATGTGATCTGGGTTTTGATTAAGTCTATGCATTTTTTTGAAGGACCAGTCTAATTAATTCACCACGCACAATCAATTCACATCTATAGACATCTGTAAGAGGTAAGCAGTCTTTCTACTATAATGTTGAACCCAGTGAGGAGTGTGCAGTCTAATAGAGACTATGGCACATGCCAGGGGGTCTTCCACAAACAAGAGAGGCCCTTCATTGCCCCAGTCTGGCCCACAGCTGATCCATTATAAGAAGAAGAGAGAGGAAATTGTCTCCCTGTGCAATTTGCTGTTTAATTGTTTCGTTATTGTCAATGTCATCTTGAGGTCTCTGCAACCAGGGAACACTTGCACAGAGAGAGAGGGAGAGAGTCTGGTATTTCTTTTAGAAGGAAATTAGTTATAACTTTCCAAAATTGGAGAATCACGTGTATGTCTCTGTGTTTCTGTGTGTGTGTGTGTGTGTCAGGGAGAGTGTCAGAATCTTTTGTATTGCCTACTGAACATTCGAAGCCAAGTTCTTTTTTGTGCAGACAGCAGATCATGGCTTTTGCCAGATGTTTGCTGACAGAATTTGTTTTTGTAGTCCAACATTCAAGCCTTCGAGGTAAAACACTATAAAAGGAATGAAATGAGTTTTGAGCTGCATGAAAATGTTCACAAAGCTGCTTATGACATCAGGATAGATTAAGCACCCTGCACATTTATTGATACCTCTGCTAAAGATGAGTAGAAAGAGGTATAAAAAATCCTCTTGGGTGTTTCATCATTGTTTCGCAATTAAAACAATGAGGAAATATCGAACCTTGAACATATATTTTTTTTATGTTTCTTTTTAGACCCCAAGATGCTACTTGTCTCTGTATCTTATCAACAGCGATACTTAGGCAAGTTAGTAACAGTTCCATTTGATTGACACTTCTTAACCACTGTTGTAGTGTTGGCAATACAAACATACCCGATTTCCTATGCATTCAGAGGTGTGCTGTCTTTCAAATAATGCCAATGCCAAGGGGGTTAAAGAGTAAAGAGTACAGCAATTTACCCTTGGGGTTCAATAAAGTATCTATCTATCTATCTAGCATCTTTGAGAAATTGGGCTTGGGGATTGAAAAGACTAAAAGCAATAGCCTGTGTGTGTGCGTGAGTGTGTACTGTGAGTAGTGATCCATAGTATCCATAGTCAAATTAAGATTCTGTTTCTATTCTACCAGGACAGCGTATGTGGGTATTTCTTCAGGGACAGAAATACAAAATAGTCTACTCGTCATCAAAACAATACATTAGGCTGGAACGGTTCCAAGATTGACACCAGTTCCATTTGCACAATGGCCCATAGAATTCAGTGGACATCTATTTAAATGTTTAAATGGTATATGGGATGGGACATACACATACATGACTAAATTTTATACATCACCCAATTGTGTGTGTGTGTGTTTGTCTGTGTAAGGACATTCATCCGAACAGCATGTTTCTCTTCTGTGTATTCTGTCATCTTCTGTACATGTGACAAAAAATAAACAGAAGGCCCTCAGTCACACTGCCTGCTCAGTCTCTAACCTCAAATCAATTTCAGCTCATTTTCTGAAAAGCCTCTCTCTGTTTGCCATGCTCCCATGGTGAAAATGGCACAGGAAATCTCTGGTGGAGGGAGGGGAGACAGTGGAGAACGATGGTCATGGAAGAAACAAATCAATCGTTTTATGCGTCCAATGTGAGAGTGACATTTTGCCTGTGATTGCGGGGAAGTGTGACAGCAAAGCTGTTGTGGGTTTAGCGAGGGCATGAGACACGTGCCTACTAGACCCTGAGTCCACTCAATCCCCCCTCCCTGCATTCCCCTGGGTGAGCACACATGCCCTCAACACACTGTGGCTGACCTCTCCCACCCTTACCTGTCACCTCCTCTGTAGTGACCAGCAAACTTTTGCCGAGGCTCGCATCAAAACAATGCCTCCGCCCTGCATTACGCTAATTGCTGCCGACGGATTCAGTTCACGCATCGATGGACAGAATAAAGGTTTCCACGGCAAACTGTCAGCAATCTTGACATTGCTTTAAGCGAGTTCACCACTGGCATAGACACAGTAGCATCTACACACAGCCCACTCTACATAGCATCACAGTGATGAACTGTGCTCTGCCACAGAGCCCGTGCTAGTTTGATGCTATCCCTGGCCCGGCTCTGCTTAGTAGGAGAGGGATACAGGAGAGCTTTATTGTCTTTGTTGTTGTTTTTTGTATGTATATACTTATATTACTTTTTCTGCTGTAAGTGCATGTTGTCTGTGATGTCTGTATGCTACTGAGACCTTGAATTTCCCCTTGGGGATCAATAAAGTATCTATATATCTATCTACCTATCTATCTATCTCAGACATTATTATTCATGGACACAATTTCTCAAACATTAAAAAAAAAAAAAAAAAAACAATCATGACAGTGAAGCAATTTTGATAGCAGAAAACAGACCCCGAACATACCGCTGCTGACCACAGATTTTGACAGACATGGATAAACTTGAGAGGAAGAGGAAGACCTGAACAGTGTTCGTCCTATTCAGGTCTCTAAGTGGTTTAACTAAATATTTTAATGAGATAAGATTCCCATGTATGCTTTTATATGTTTCTTGCGCTTTGCTGCACATTGTGATTCCCCCGACAAGGTCTCAGCGCTCACGCTTTCACAGCTGTTTGTGGGAGTGCTTTCATTTCAGATATGTCTGACATGTCCCCCAGATACAATCACTGTCATTCCGGCCTTTTCAAACTGTCTGTCAAAGGCAGTCAGCCCAGCATGCGTCGACAGAGTGGTACATCCACACGTCGGCAAAGGAACAACAACCTGCATAGCCACTGAATTCGTCACTGTCTCACCAGAGCCGCCCGATCGTTTCTCTCTCTGCCTTACTATTGCTTTTCACCTTGACAGTGTGTTATGTAATTAGCACTCATCCCTGCAGTCATGTTTATTTTGTGTCCTTGTAACATTTTGTAAGTGTTGTGTGTGTGTGTAAACTGGCAGGTGAGTCTGTGAAAAAGTGGTGAGTCTACCGTGTGAGCGATCATGTCTCCTATCAGCAGTCCCTCTTACCCAAACTGCAGGAAAAACAAACTCACCAATTACAAAATCATGCTGCTGTTCACCGACTGCCCGCAAGCAAAAAGGATTGGAATCCTTGTATCATTTATGTGACCTATTACCTTCACTAGTCAAATGCTATCTTTAGTAACCGTGGAAAAAAGGCGCTGTAATCTTAGCCTGCTGGTAAATATTTCAAGCGCAAAGCTCTATCTGGACTTCGCCTGGCATGCTCTCAGAAATAGCAGCAAGTCTCATGAACTCTTGCAATATTGAGTGGCAGGTTTAAAAGCACACATACCATATTTTATACACAAAGATGCAGGAAGAGTAGGAGAGAGGCAAGTCTGCTGCCTTATTTCTGATATGTCAGTTGACTCCATGCAGTAAGCGCCTGCTTCAGGCCACCTGATCAAGTTTTAGGCCGAGGGGGGTTGATAGAGTGACAGCTGCTGTGGAGTGATGCACTGATTCATGCCCTCCAGGAAAATGCTTCAGCGCGGTTTTGACACTGGCTTCAGGCCCTGCTCGCGGCGAACAGGAGGCTGTTTACAGGATGCAGAAAGGCTGTACACAGAGAGAATTCCAGGACAGTAGTCCAAAGAAGAATTAAACCAATTTTCTTTAAACCAACAAGTAAACTTCTTCAAAATAAAAAGCTGTACAGGCTGGGCCGTCCTTTTGTGTCTGTTTCGGTCTTGTTTGTTTCTCTCTCAGTTAGTTCATCTTTCCTGTCACGCATGGCCATTTAGTCTGACAGCGGCACGCCATCAGACAGCAGCCCTGTCCCCCCGAGGCGAGGGCTCGGCAGTCCACTGCCAAGGGTCACCGTTAAACACGGATTACAGAAGAAGGAAGCCATGAAAGATTAAAAACGGCCGGCGTCCCCAAGTGCACCCCCTTTTGGCCCTGGTCTCCTCTCCTGTGCCCGTACTCTGCACGCATCATCACCTGTGGTATCCACTGACCACCGCAACGTGAACGGGAAGATAATGCCCACTTTGCATCATCTTTTATTCACGGCCATGCTGCTGTCCTCAATAATTTGGGCTTTTCTTTTTTGAATATAGTCCACAAAAAAAAAAAAAAGAGTTGTGAAGGCCGCTGCTTTGTTAAGGACTGAGAAGTCTCTTATTTTCAGCAGATGAAGTCAAGTTATTTAAGGTGACCTGAGGCTGGCTTCTGAGAATGAATGGAACATGTTACATACCAATGAGCACAAACTGTGAGGAAAACAATGTTTAGCAGTGTTGTCTTGAATCTGTCTTGATCTTTTAACACTAACACACAAACTAATTACAGTTTACAACAGTTTATCAACATTAATTTAATTATACAAACTGCAGAGAATAATAATTGCTCCCACTATTTAGCATTTAGTTTTTGAGGGGCTTAATTACATAGCAAATGAGGCGTTCAGGGCTGGCCAGCCTCGCCTGTGCAAAGGTAGACGTGTTGACATCGGTGACCTTGAGGGTGGATGACCTTCACTAATCTTCAGCCTCTCAAGACGCAACTGGGCTCTTGAATAATTCTCTGGGCACAACGCCTCCAGCCATCGACGTGTGATAATGAACATGAATCTCTTGCCTAGGATTTTAATGAGCTTGCCATTACCCACATCTGGGAGCTGGACTAAGTACATACAATCTTAAGCAAGTTGGGAAGGTCTCATATCCATATCTAATGGCAATACACACAGATATGCACATACACGCACACACACACATCTATACTTTTTAATGACACAATTTCTCTGCTGCAAATAGATTAAGCCCGGCGTTGGCAGTTCAAATGGCCCTGGCCATGTGAAGGCTGTGGATTTCTTATGACTTTGCAATTTTCCAGCAAGAGGGTGTGGGAAGGATGCAAAAGCTCCTCCTCTGGATCGACTGAGCTGAAAATTGGAGTGACTGTTACAGACATCAGTTTGTGCTGCCCGGTGCCCTGTTGCAGAGGGGGAGGACACAGCAGGTATCACTCTCTGTCTACCTGTGCCAGTGCTGGCTCTTGACTGCAATACAAAATAACACCAAATGGAAGACAACCAACACAATGTCCTTTGAACTGGTTATCAGTCCAGGCCCGGATGACATTTCTGGGAGCCCAAATTACAGCTCAAGCCAGACCGGGGTAGACAAGACAAGGAGACAGCACCCCAGAAGCTGCTCTGTGTGACTGGTGACCACAGTGACGCCCAGTCAGCAGTGGGCAGAGCAAGAGCTAAATGGGAGCGATTGAGCACACTTAATGAATACCCGCGAGACAGGAAGCTGTCAGTTTCCCCATTTGCTCTTAATTGGAAGAGTTAATTGCTGAATTGATTATATCTCAATTCTCATGTGAGGGGATGTATTAGATGGACAGAGGACAGGCCCTATAATTGACCTTGGACCAGATGAATCAATGGTGTGCACTTTTATTTGCAAAAAAGTGTATACGTGGCATCTATCCCAGGATTGACCTAGATGTGGTAGACAGACAGTAACCATCGGCCCTGATCCAACCAGGTAGCCGGGAGAAAGCTACCCAAGTGACCTAGGTAGGAGTAACACAAGGGAAGGGCATTCGCCACAGAAATGGAAGAGGACGCCTCAAGAGGCCACACATGTCCCACACGTGTCACACATTGCACACAATTCTTTATTTCGTCGTATGCCATGTTTTCTGCTGGTATAAACACAGACGTGTTTACTGGGTACAGACAGGAGACAACGCAGGGCTTAGTTGGACGCTGAGAGTGTGTGAACCAGCCCAGATGGACTCTGGGGTTGCATCCAGTGAGGCTGCAGAGCTGCCATAATATGCCCTTCATCCACATTTACTGCCTACATTCATTCTCATACAAATGTGCTTTTATAATCATGCAAGTGATACTTACACGGACACATATTTTAGCTTCAAGAAGAATGTACTAGAGGGGTTGACTCACAGGGTCATTCATAAGCTAGTGCTGGGACAGGTGAACTGTGGCGGTGGGCAGATAGTGCCAACAGTGCCAGCGTGGCATCAAAGGTAGGCAGAAGGTAATCAGGAGAGTGCCAAGTCGGACGTAATGACTCTCACCACTGCCCATTTCTCTTTCTCTCTGCATCTACCCAGGCTTTCCTCATTCACTCTACTTAGGCCCCGTTTACACGTATGTGGTTATTTTGAAAAACTGAGACATTTTCTTTCGTTTGTGCCCTTCGTTTACACGCAAACGGAGAATTTGCCTCTGAAAGTGATTCTTTCTAAAAACTCTGGCCAGAGTGGAGATTTTGGAAAACTTCGGTTGCATGTAAACTGACAAAAACGGAGGTTTAGGCAGCCAACGTCACGTTAGGCCTATGCACCAGAACTTGCACCTGCGCCCGAAAGTGCAACCTATGTTTAGCCTACATTTTCATTTAGCTATGGTGATAATGGATGCATTCAGAGTAGCAGTCGCATTTATGTTGGTGCAAACTCTGGTTACACTTTACTTGACAGTATCGACATAAGAGTGACATGGCACTATCATTAACGTGTCATAACCAAGTCATACATGTTTATGACATAACGCTTCTAAAGTGTCATTTGGTTTTTGTCATAACAAATTAGGATTAGGTTTAGGGTTACAGTTCATGTGTCATGACAGTGTCATGTCACTCTTATGTCGATACTGTCAAGTAAAGTGTTACCCAAAATTTTTTGGTCTGTTTGCAATTGCGAATACAGTTTAAAAGAGAAAGAGAAAGTCATTTGTTGCTGTTGTTGCTATTTTCGAGATTCTGATTAGCTAACGTGGACTTGAGCTTCCCGTTACACTGCCACCTACTGGGTTGGCATGCTCTTGACGGGGGTTAGTGCAAACGAAAATGTTCCTAAAAACTGACAGGTGTGCACAATGTTATTTTTATAACAGAGAGGGTAAAATGTCCATTTATGGAAATAGCAAGCACACGTGGCCTTACTCATTTTGTTTCATGACTCATTTTACTCTCTATCTGACTCAGGATATTTGTCACCTCTTTGTTCTTGGTCCTTTTCTTCTCCGCTATTTTATTTTCTGAGATCTCACTTTGCAACTTTACTGTGCTTTTGTAACTTTTCAAAGCTGTGTCCTGCAGTGTGGCCCCCTTCATCTCGTAGTGTCTCTGTTGTTTTTCCGTCTGTTCAGAAGGACGGAAAGGCAGTTTCACTTTCATCAGAGGCGTTTCATTAGTTTGGAGGGACATGGAGTCAGTGACTTTGCTGTGTTTGTGCCACTCATTGCCAGAAACACAATTCTGTTAAAGTTAGAGGTCCTATGAGTTCTACTGCTTTTGTTTGTTTACTTGCTTCCGCTGATTCTAACCTGCTGAGGACCAACCAATAGTGTTGAGGTGGACCATGGGACATCCAGAGATCAAAGGCAATTTCACACTGAGCAAAACATAATATACGGCACAATAGCAAACTGAGAGGTCTTGCGTGTCACTCAGCCACTGTCTACTAGGGGTTTGACTTTTGCCAAAAAATCATATTCGAAGTTTGTTTGTTTATTAATATTAAAATTTGAATATATTTGAATATGTAATAATAATATTTTAACCATTTAATGTCTTCAGTAGGACCAATATTGGTATCAAACTTAAGTTCTATATGTTCTGTCCACCAGAGGGCAGTGTATCAGTCAATGTCAATAGACTACATACACGAAAGTAGTGACAGACTGGACGGTCTGGCATTTGGGCAGATGCCAGAAGGGCCGTGGCCTCTCGTGGGCCGTTTGGGCCGGCAATCACGGGGCGGCATGCTTGTCGGGTTCGCGCGGCCCCTTCATCGCAAGGCCGGTTCCACATTATCTCTCGGCCCACTATCAAACATCTATAGTGTTAAATGGCGTCTAATCAGTCATTTATCTCTAACTCCCTCTCTTCCTTTTATGCATTGAGAAACTGATCAGTATTTATACCTGATGAGTATATATACTACAGTCATGGTGACCCTCAACATTCTTTTGTAGCCTTATTCAATCAAATGTTTAAAAAGTGCATTGTTTGAAATTGAAATACAATAAATATGCCTGTATCTTTTATTTTATTATTGGTTTACAAAAGTTATATGAAGCAATGACTTCTGGGAATTTCAAAACCGAATGTGTCTAGTTCCTTCAGCACGGGGAATTGTATGCCGATCTAGCATGCCTTGATCCTCGGAATTTTCCCCTTATAAAAGCTAATAAACTAGCATGTAACTAGCAATAAACTAAACATATGGACTTATTTATACAGTCTATGAAATTAGAAACGGCACTACACATCAAAACCGATAATAAAACCTTCTGGCTAGTTGTTATTACTTACCCATCCATTTAATCCAGTGTCTTCCATGTCGTTAATCCTGCTAGTCATAGACCACTTGACTGAACTGAACTAGGGAAAACAGCGTCAGAAAGATTCAGTTGCTATTAGTTGATAACAGACATGTTGTACAACACTGCCATCTGCTGGTTGTTCAGTGGAGGGTGTCTTCGCATTCAAATCTAGTGGTATTTATTTGCGGATCTTGGTGTGCAGTAAGAATGTCTCAAAATTACGTCATCGACATGAAAGCAAAAAGGAGATTCACAAATGCAGATTCCACATACAAAGTCAAGCATATTTATTTTCAAATCTCGAAAATATATATTCAAAGACACATTTATTTATATAAATTTGTTTATTTATTTGTATGCCACATTTTTATATTTGTATTTGGATATTTATAAATGTATGTATATATATATATATCCTTTTATATATATTTAAATAATTTTGAGACAATCCTCACTCCATAGTCATGTAGCCTACTCAAGTGGCATGCGAACAGAGTTTTTCCACTCTTAAATTAATCAAGAATCGCCTAAGGATACAATTGTCACAGGGTAATTTGGAGGCCTTTATGCTGATGGCGACAGAGAAAGAGGTCGTAATGAACTTGGATGCTGATGACGTGACAGACAGATAGTATGAATAATACCAGGATATAAAAACAATCAATAAATACAATATAAAACCTGTGGCTTGACGAACTTGACCAGCAAGTGTAATAGATGTAAACACACTTCTGTAAAATATCTTTAGCACAGCGGAGTTAGAAGGTTTAGTTTATAAATAACACAATATGATTAAGCAAGGTTAGGTTTAGAAGTACTACAGTATGATTAAATAAGTATACATTTAGAAATATTAAAGTATGAATTGATAGGCTAAGTTTAGGTTTAGAAGAACTGCAGTATGATTAAATAGGTTTATGTTTAGAAATAGTGAAGTATGAATAGATAGCCTAAGTTTAGGTTTAGAAACACTAAAGTATGAGTAATAGTATAAATACTATATTAAACGACCCATAAGGTTGTCAATTCAATGCTAAACCCCTTAGCCTGGCTTAAGGCCAGACAACGGCAACCAATTTGAACATCACATAAGACGACAACAATGTGGGCCCACACATACACTCTCTCTTTCACACACACACACAATACCGCACGGTATCGAGGAGTTATCGTTGCAGGCCTGTGTCGTTGCTTGTGCTCGGTGAGGCTACAAACAGACTAGCCGCTTCACTCAGCTGAGCCTGAAAACAAAAAGGGTTACGATACCTCCAACAACGTTAGCTCGCGCCGGCAATGAGGCTCCACAGACCCGAGGCAGTGACAGTACAGCAGCGGGGGAAAACATCCAACCAAGAGGGAGTGAGAGCGAGACGTCCAGCGTTGCCAGAGGAGGTATAAAGCACACGGTAGCCTAAACCGCTATCTGGTTTTCCTTCACCGTCGCCGAAAGACAGCAGACACTTAACCGAACTCGTTAACTGACTAGCTTACTTAGCTTGCTAGCAAGGCCACTTATCTCACACACGACTATAGCCCTTAACTGATGAGACTTTTGTCTGTACACTATTACAAACAAACTCATTACACACAGTTCCCGAATAGACAACTGGCATACCAAAACAAAATAGCTTATTTACAAAATTATCTCACATCTGGATCCTTTCACCTGTAGTCAGCCTGACTAACGTTACTCCCAGCGCATCTTATTATTTCAACGCTCGTGCACTACTCAAAAAACCCGGGGACCCCTGTATGAACTGTGATTGGCTGTAAGGCAGTCTTAATGTTCTATGGGTTAGAGTGCCTACAAATAAACTCTTGAAAGTTCTCAACAACTATTATATTGAATGTAGTTTTACATATTTAAGTATTAGCATATTTATTAACTTATCTATTTAACTTTATATCCTAATATTTATTTTCCCTGTGGGTTACACCAGTAATCATAATATACTACTATAACAATTTCTATCAATAGGCCTTCCTTATTTGGTGTACTGACTAGACATTATTGGCATTACTGTTAAAATGCACTTCCAGTATAGTGAGTATTGGCAAAACCGGATATCATTTTTATGTTGAGACGGTGGGGGTGTTGTCGGCAGCTGCTGAAAGTAACTAATAAAGTAACTTGTAATCTAACTTAGTTACTTTTAAAATCAAGTAATTAGTAAAGTAACTAAGTTACTTTTTAAAGGAGTAATAAGTAATCAGATTACTTATTCAAGGTGATTGTGGCAACACTGGTCTTTATGTATATTAAAGTTAGAGTTTATCATCAATGGGGCTACAAACGTGCGTGTTATGTCCGTGCATGTGAAGTTATATCTGTGTGTTGCAGGCACGTGTACGTCCCCGTGTGGGCCGCTGGTTGGTGAAAATGCCAGGGCCGTTTTTTAATCCCAGTCCATCACTGCACGAAAGGCTGAGTATTTATGCGTGTGTTAAAATTGTTATTATTAAGCATAGGGCTGGGCGATAAAACGATAGCGATATGTATCGCAATAGACATGTAATCGATATCAATAAAAAAAAATGTTCGATAGAACATGTATAATTAAAAGCAACCCAGAGGAAACTTTTGCTTCGCATTTGTATCCCTTCTGTTGCTAAGGAGGCAAAATGGTGATTCTCTTTTAAGGATCATTTAAGTATTACTTTTGTCACAGTTATTTCTCCTAATTTTGCCTTAGGAGAAATAAAACAAGCAAAAGATGAGACACATAGCAATGAGACAAGTAGAAGTCACATAACGGTTTAGGGTCAAAAAATAGGGCACTCCATAGCATTTCAAACTTTTATTTTATAAAACAAAGCAAAACAGTTGAACTTTAAAAATGGACTTTAAGCAATGGGAGCTTGCACAGTTGCACTTTAAAATGGACTTCAAGCAATGGAACCATGTTAATGCCTGGATATGTTCTTTTTATAATGTGTATTCTTATTTATTTTTTTGTGTGAGTGTGTATGTGAGTATTGTTTTTAGAAGCTGCATAAAAGCAAATTGCATTGTACAGACCAACTGCACAATGACCATTTAAGTCATTTTCACCAACCATGGAGAAATAAACTAAACAATAACATAAAACAAACCGAACTTGTGCCAAAGCTATTAAATTACACCTAGGCAAATTGTAATGTGGTGTGTAGGCCTAGGTGCAATTGAGTGCCTGTCACTTTAAGAAATACGTAATTACTGTAGCCTTCAGTCTCACAGTTTTAGGCTAGTGAATAATAGTTGCACATAGTGCATAAGGATATGTGGATGTAATTAATTGTTGTCTATGTCATTAGATAAAATAAATGTAAAAAAAAAAAAAAAAAACAAGTTCATAGAAGGGATCATGTTCAATAATGATTTTAGCACTAATGACGAATGACATACATGACCTGAGCTAGCAGGATTAGTTAGCAAGGAGCTCTCTCCAGATGTAAACGTTTGCAAAGGTTGCGCTGCCTATTTCTAAATGACATTAAACCCAATAGTAGACCTACATCTCATCGCCTAGGTAGGTTAGCAACACAAACTTGAGAGGTGCAAGTGAGTAAATCAACTTGATACTAGCCAATTATTACTTTAATTATACAAGAATCACTTAAGCTAAACTAGCAGCCATGTCTCGCTGTTTATGGCACGACAGCTGCGCATTTGTATGTGAGAAGAAAAGACGCACAGCCACAGGCTTGGGGTGGAGGCACTAGAAGCATGCCTTGCGCACACTAACAAGAACACGGTCATTCTTAAAAGTATTGATACTAATAAAATTAGGTATTGTGACAAAGCTAATAGCTATTGCAACACTTTTGTAGTATCGGTGCACCGTGCAACACTAAATTAGACGTTCTCTGACGTTACGCAACCCCCTGTTGAATTTTCACATTGTTGTTGTCCCCCATTTCACCTTGCTTGCAGGCTAGTATAATGAAATTTAAGACCTTCGTTTAAAATTAAGACTTCGGGAACAGAATTTAAGACTTTTTAAGGCCTTAATTAAGGAACATGACATTTAAGACCCTTTTAAGACTTTTTCAAGACCCCGCGGCTACCCTGCATTAGGTCAGCTATACCAAAAGTACTTCTATACAGCTCTGGGCTATACTTCCCTGTCCATAACTTAGAATTGGCTGTGCCACATTTTTTTTTTCCTATGAACAGCACATAGTGATATCCAACAAGAGCTACGGATCAATTCATACCGGATTTGTCCTTTAAGTGATTTGTAAACAAGTAGGAGTGCATAGGGTCAATCCGGTAAAGCAAAGACAATGACTCAATATTAGCCCTAATCTAAATTAGCCCAAAACATTTAGCTCTGATCACTCAAGAGACACTGACAATTTTCAAGAACAAAAACAAAATATAGAAAGTACAGTATACACCATACAACAAATATTGTTGGGGAGTTAATCATTTTGGCTATGTCATTTTTTTTTTTTTACTTTTGATGTATGTTCAGCCCATCTGTAAATTATAAAAAATCATAAAACCTAGTGGAAATTTCGCCTCTATCATTGATTTCGTAGCTACACAGTTTGACGTTAACTGTATAAAGGTTGAATATTTTTAGTGCAATAGAGGCCTACCCTTTATAAAAAGCCCACCAATAATGCTCACCACAATTGGAAATAATTTAAAATAAGAAAAAATTACCCCAGCTTCATGGATGCATTCCACAGTGGCTGCAGATAAAAGGCAAAATCAATCTATCAGTGTGGTAATACTGTAATAGCTCTGAAACTGACAGTTCCAGTCATTGATTTTGATTAGCTGAAACGTGTTCCTTTCTGAATTCCCAAGTTAACCTTACACAAGGTTGCACATCCTTGTGTACACATCCCTACGCAAGGAATGGTTAAAAAATGAAGTTGTTACAAGCTGTGGCCAATGTTCCACTTACCATTGTGTGACAGTCTACATTATTATTGGTGTAGGGAATGGTTATTTTTAAATAAATCATATTCATTTTAACTGTGCATAAGTTAAGACAACCATGCTGAAATGACTAAAAGAGGAATACAAAAAATCATCTGTTGGAAATTGATCTTAATGTCTCAATTAAAAAATGAGGAAAAAATCCAACCTTTAAACACACCAATATTTTTTGTGAATGAACCAGGTATCGTAAATTAATAATGTTATTCCTTAAAATACAAGGGGCATAAGTATGTTAAAATCCCATAGAGGCAGGCAGATTTTTATTTTTAAAGGCCAGTTATTTCATGGACTCAGGATACTATGCATCCTGATAAAGTTCCCTTGGCCTTTGTAATTAAAATAGCCCCACATCACATACCCTTCACCATACCTAGATATATCATGGTTTTATTTCAGTTAGGCTAATAGCTGGTTTGATTTGCATGCTACAGATTCTATTAATTGCAAACGAAATGTTGACTGGAAAGTTATTCATGACAGATGCTGACTTGCCTATTTCTCGATCCCTCGACCGCAGCAACGCTACTTCCTAGTTTACCTGGGTTACAAGAATGCCCTTGTCCTGTTACCATATGGTGTAATTTAGCAGGTTAAACAAAAGTGAGAACATATTGTGGGAAAAAATATACTTACCATTTTGGTCCGCTGTTTGTTTAGCAATTTGATCTAATGGTCTAGCGTAGTCTTCCAATTTTTTAAGAAGCTGCCGGCCTCTTTAAAGTGGCATTGAGCTGTAACCAGTTTAAACCAGTGGCAATAACGTTAGCTTCGTCATCTTGACTGACATCCCAAAGACATTTTAAAATTCTGTGCATTTTGGCTACAGCATGGCTTAACACCATTCAAAACATACAGACTAAAGCTGTATAAGGCAAAGTAAGCTAGCAACTAACGTTAAATTGTCTAACGTTAGCTTTTTAGACAAGCTGCACAGATGTAACTTAAAAGTGGCTAACATTAAACTAGCTAGCTAACTTTATGTGCTGCTTCGTCAGGTTGTTCAGTGATATATCGAGTCTAAAAATATGCAAGAACGTTAGCAAATTACCAAAATGTTAATGTACCTTCTCTGAGTTTTCGTGGTGGCAAGTTCTGCACAATCCTTCCCACACACCGTTTCACTGGGCGCCAAATCTAGACTGGATTCATTTTCTGGTAGGAGTCTTCTGCACACGAGTTTGCCACGACCGACCATAGACCTCTAGAGTCTTGCTCTCTCTAACTTGCTAACTTAATAGCGAGTTGCATCGCAAGTTAGCTCTGGGGTAGCAAAAATCTAATTGTGCTGCCTTCACGTACCAGAAATTATAATATCCACTCGAAGGTTGAGGACAAAAGTGCGTTCAGGAAAACGTCTGCATCTCCGATTTCGTCGTCTCCCTGCGCAAGAATTTAACAGGTGATCTCCTTATATGGGCAACGATGGTAGTTTTTTTGTAGGCGAACTTCAGAGGTCTCTGTCAGAGCCATCGTCATGTGTGGTGGTCACATCACATGGTTAGCTACTGTTTGCAAATGTGAACTTGAAAATATGTGCAATTAAAACAAATAAGCCAATGAAAATCATTTGAGAATTGTTGTACCACAGCCAAAGCTCTTATAGATCAGACTAATTATAAAACAAATAGGTCTGGATGAGCATTACATGAGTTCACTTGGAGAGCTCTCTGATGGATAAGCCTGAGTAAAATATGAGATATATAAATTGAGCAAGTCTGAGTATTGTATAAGCCTTTGCTGAGATCTCTTTTGTAAATCAAAAAAGGACTAAACTGAGATGAATGAGAACGGTTCAAGCTTGTGAAGAGATCTCTTTTACAGAACTGATGGAGCCTAATCTGAGATTTAACAAATATATCTGAAATGAGAATTGTGTGAGTTTACAGAGAGAGCTCTCTGGTCTTTTAGATTAAAGGGAGTCTACACTGAGATAACTTAACTCTTTTGCTCCAGAGACAAACCTGAGAAGCGGGAGACAAAAGCAATAATCTCATTTTTATATGACTGTGATCTCATTGTTGTCTAGGAGAAACAATTGAGAAAGAGAAGAGCTCTCATTTTAACATTTTCTTTCCTCTGGGAACACACACCTCCTGCCTGACGTTGTCCATAAATAAATAGGCTAAATATCTTGCATTGTAGTATGTCAAACTCTACCAGAGTAGGCGATAGCAGTAGGCCTACCTCAACACAGACTCTCCTTGCCCCGTGCAACCTCTCTCTCCCTCTCAACAGGCGCATCCCTCCTCAGCATGCACATGTAATCCAAATATTAATCATGCAAGACGACTGGCTAAATTGCTATTAAATCCGGTTAGCATCATTAGCATGCTGCACGAATTTGTTCAAAACTGTTGCATTCAAATTGACTGCTAAATTCTAATCATCTCAATCCCGATGCAAATGGAAAAGTATTTTCCAAGACTCAAACGGGCCTGTACCAAGGAGAAAAAGTATTCATTTGAAACTTAAACACACATGGGGAAACTGAACAGTCTAACCAGTAGACTATGATAACTAGCAAATTAAGCTAACGTTACTTTGTTTACAATATTTCCAGGCTTCAACCACTGCTGCTTTTCATTCAGACTTTTTTTGAGTGTTTTTCATGATTGTGTTGCCATATCTTTTCCCTGTTTGCTTTGATTGATAACTGAGGTGATTAAAATCAGAGGAAGGTTAAAATAAGCGCGGGGTTGATTAATTGTTTTATTTATACTGATAAAAATAATAATGAAAAACTGTAAGGCCTACTAAAGATGCCACTGGGCCCAGTTTCCCGATAACGACGGAGACACGCTCTTAAGAGGGTTTTCTACGATTCATCTTACGATCGTTCGTTTGGTTTTTCCAACTGTTTCCCGAACATGCTCGTAGCATGAACGCGCAGACACTGCTCTTAAAGGGACACCAGGCAAGCCTGATGCTTTTTCTCTACGAAACTCCCCCTCGCTCGGTCTGAAGCTTTTTTTCCTTTTTTCCTTCTGTCAAGGGTTTTCGCTGCTTCTTCGCTGGCTCTGCCATTATACACACATTTGCAACCATATCTAGTGTTTCGTTAGCCTGCCTCTGTGCTGTAAACTGATCCTGCTTCGGTCGGCGGGTAGGATACACCGAACTTGCAAGTGGGATATTCTTCCTACAGGGTAGGGGCGGGCGAGAGAGCCTTAATTCGCCTCGTAATGAGTCATTTAACCATATACCGACTTACGAAGATGATTAATTAACACGAAAACGTTGCCTGCTCTTAAGATGCTCTTAAGGGGAGCTGTCCACGTTAATAGTTCTGAAATATCCTCTAATTTGATGGTGATGTCAGGTGACTGCACATCACAGCTATAGGCCTACCATTCAAACGTCGGATCTACACATTAATTCACATCAATACGAAAATAGAAACACTTTGACATCTGCATGTAAGCATCCCAAGTAGGCTAGGTTATATACCACACACAGACATAAATAATTGTAATTATTTAAGATTAGATTGTTGCAATAATTTTTTGAGGTGTCACTTAAGAACACGTTTGAAGATAAGAAAGAAGTCGAGTAAGAAAGTGAGGAAATGTGTAGGCTTAGATTTTGATGCAGTACAGACTAAATTACATGTTCCTTTCTCTGCTACCTCATAGGCCTAATAAATTATAGCCTTCACTTAGCAAAGATAATGGCAAACTATTCTGGCAACTAGGGCTGGGACAACGCGTCGATGTAATCGATGACGTCGACGCAAAATATGCGCGTCGATTCGTCAAGCATAACGTGTGCTGCTTAATATTTTTATCAAAACCGGCCAGCACACATTGATGTTGTACTATTTAAATTAAAGATAAGATAAAATAATTTTCATTGAGCTGCACTTTTTACTCACACAGCCTTTCCTCGCCCCGCCCGCTCACTCTCGTAACGAGCCCGCTGCTCCTCCTCTGATTGTTGTTGCCACATAGAAGCACTGTATAGAACACAGTGGGCTAAATTGCTATTAAATCCGCTTAGCATCGTGACCATGCAGCGCAAATTTGTTCAAAACTGCTGCATTAAAGTTAAAGTAAACTCTGCTAAGGTCTTATCACAACATAGTACATTGAGGAGACGGAGTTACAGTATGCAATCAAGCAGTATCTCAAAGCTAATGTTAGAATACTGTTTGGATGTCAAGTTTAGCATGCTTACTTACAGCTGCTTGTATTTCGTTACTCATGCAGGGCTCATTTTATTGAATCTGAATGTTTGCAAAATCCTGATGTAAATGGAAAGGTGTTTTCCAAGACTCAAAAGTGCTTGTCCCAAGGAAGTACGAACCGATTTGAACTAACTACGTTGTGAATTGCATAAACACATCAGCAGCCTTCTAACTGTGTTAATGTTAATTGCAAGACGTCTTAAAGTGACAGGCACTCAATTAGATCTATACACTACTGAACTTTATTGAATGCTACCTCTGACTAAGAATGCATTACTTTTCAGTTGTATAGCCTTTTATTTTGGAATCTTAAAGAGCAATAAACATATATTTCAATGTTAAAGAATTCATGTTTAATTCATTCAGATATGTAACTCCCATAAACATGTATAAATTGCTATTAGCCAATTAATGAGGAGATAATCGAATCAAAATCGAATCGGACTGAAAAAATGAATCGTTAGATTAATCGATGCATCGAAAAAATAATCGCTAGATTAATCGTTTATCCCAGCCCTACTGGCAACGTCTCGTTTCATAACTGGATTGCATTTTGGTCCGCTTTTCATCACATTATTATGACCATTAAATGTAGGCTATACTATTTTGCACGCTAAAATCTGATTCATCAGGTAAACACAATAAAGAATGGGAACGTAAATTGGATTATGTATTCTAAGTTGTAATTCCTCTGTATGTCCTGTTGGTGACCTCAGTGAGAAGTACTGTTAAGACGCTTTTAGCCGGTAACGAGAACTCTGGAGCACTCGTAGATCTACGAGTGTTTTCACAACGTTCTTAAGCTACGATGGTTTTAGTAAACAGTCTGCAAATCTTAAGACGTTCGTAAGAAGGACTTTACGACGCTCTTAGGCTTAAGATGCTTTCGGGAAACTGTGCCCTGGTCCGTAGAGTGCGCTCACAATGGGAGTTCGTCTGTCATGCTGCAAATTAAATAGCCCGCACTCTCCCTCTCGCTACACTGTTGCGTTTTAAAAGCGAAACTGATGCCACAACCGGTCTGGGTTTGCCGAAGTAGCCTATGCTACAGGCTGCATTTATTACAGAAAATCAGCAACATAGCATGTAGGTCTAGTCTACACTGTGCCTATTTAGAGACAGTAGCATAGGCCTAAGCTTGCCGCGACAACAACAGTCACTATCAGGCGCGCCAGCAGGAATGAATGGTAAGCGCACCATCCACCCCTCCGCACGCAACAAAACATTGAAAGGCTTATTAATATTTGTCCGTTTCCCGGTTTCGATTGTGCATTGGTCACCTAAAAAGTAGCCTAGTACAAAATCCATATGCAATATACAACAACGCCTAATAACGACCTATTCATTTGGACAACTTTATACAGCCCTATAAAGAGTAAAGTTACCTTTAGTTTTGTTCTAGTTTGTCGTTGTGTATTAACCTGGCATTTCGCTCCGCCTAGCTCCACTCATCCATCTGGAACCGATCCATTGAAGTGTTGCTTCAGAAGGCTGGGCCTAATCAAAAAATGCTTGCATATGATTGAATAAGCCACTTGTCCGTCATCTATTGACGTGCTACTTCAACCACTCACATCGAAGCCAACCCGTGACGCTAATAACAGACTCACAGTCGCTTCTACGCTATGTCACATCTATGAAACTCCCGCCCTGCGTCCTGATTGGCTAAACCATAAAGTTGGTTGGAGAAATCACTCTCAATGGAAGAGGTCCCAGATGGATGTGAGTGAAGCTAGGCGGAGCTAAGCGGAACGACATTCATCTGGCTAGGGTCAGGTTAGTTGTGTATGGCTTTAAACAGCTAATGTCATCTACAGGAGCCCAGATGACCAATAATAGCTTTGCTAATGAGCTCGCGATTTTACTTCACCAGGCGTGAAAAAAACCTCGGAATCTGAATTGAAAACAATGTTTACAACCAAATACATTTTCAAAAAATTATTTCCATAGGCTACAGGTTCAAATATTAAGAGATCCCTAAGATACGTTTGAATATCTTTAATTTTTAAAATAATCAAATTATATTCGAATAACGAAGTTCGGAGTCAAAGCCCTACTGTCTACTTTTAAAAAAAATCATGACTGCACCGATTGACGTTCAAAAAACCATAGATAGACCATCTCCACCAAGCTTCTTGTGTGCTTCGGTGAATGAGTAGAGCTGACGTTTGTCCGGAACAGCAAAGTCGACGATAAGTCCGATTCCTGTTCCTGTGAGGGAGGCTTTTAGTCATGGGACTGCTGGCTGGTCGTGCTGCGTCTCAGCCTGGGATTTTGTCCCTCCGCTTAGGAGCGGTGATGGCAGTTATGTACACTGTAAAAAATAATAAGTAATGGTTACTTGAAAAAAGGGTGGAAACTCGTTGCCTTAAATAAGTTAAGTAAACAAAACTTTTCTCTTCCAAGTTATGTTTACTTGATGTCTACAAGTAATGCTTACTTAGAAGAAGTTATCCTTACTTAAAGTTCTGGTTACTTACTTCCAACTAGTAAAGTTTACTTCATGCCCTCGAGTAAAGCTTACTTGAAACGAAGTTGTATTTACTACTGTTAAATGAGTTACCCTTACTTTGAGTTGTAAAGGGTACTTTATGTTGGACAGTAAAGTTTACTTGCAGAATATACACAAATAGTTGGCACTATTAGATTAGATAACTTTATTGTCATTTTGCAGAGTACAAGTACAAAGACAACAAAATGCAGTTTGCATCTAACTAGAAGTGAAAAAAAAAGCAAAAAAATGCAATGTGATATACAAAGACAGGTGGTGCATAGACAGGATAAGAAATATCTTGGTGTAAACAGTAGTATACAGTTGGTTTACAGAAGGTGGTTTAGAGTAATATAAATTATATATAAATATGTGCAATGTATTAGCAGAATAAATATGGATATTCGGTATGAACCATATAGACATATATGTACAGTTCACAACTATGTGCAGTGTGGTAACAGTACTGAAGTGCAGAAACAGTAACATTATAACAGTAGTAAGAATCGTGTATGTGCAGGATGAATAGTATGAAGAGCAGTAGAAAATGCCATGTATAAGTGTAATTACAGTATGTACATTTGTAAATAAATAGAACACTATGGGTGGGATAGGGCAATTGTCCGCTGGGGTGGGTGTCCCCGTCAAGGTTTCCATGGTCATGGTGGACACCTCAACAGGCACAGGCAAGGAGGCAGCTGGCGGGGGCTTAGTTGGTTGGTTGTCACGGGATGCAGAGCTAGAGTTCAGTGGGGTGACAGCCGCGAGGGAAGAAGCTTCCTCTGAACCTGCTGGTTTGGGTGCAGGAGACCTGTGGCGCCCCAGAGGGGAGTGGGGTGAACAGTCTGTGGTTGAGGTGAAAACAGTCTTTGATGATGCTGCACGCTTTACACCAAGCATCACTTGCCCTGGATGGCCTTGATGGAGGGGAGAGGAACCGGTGATGCGTTGGCCAGTTTTCACCACCCTCTGCAGTTTTTTTTTCGGTCGTATTCTGGTGTAACCTCCATGTTTCAATCAGTAGTGTTTGAGCAACTGACCTCTGACTTCACATCCAAACAAGCACAACTTACATGTCCAGTTCATTGCTCTGCATTTTCAGTTTTCCAACTGCAAAAGAAAAAAGAGGGCAAAATTATTATCAATATGCATCTATTGGCCATGTTTAACTAAAACAGCTGATTAAGTTTCACATTAAATGTTAAATTAAATTATTTCTCCAGAGACCTAATTAATACTGTTAAGCTAAAATATTATGATTTGGCAACTTAATTTTTTCTCTATTGCTTCAGGCCTAGTACATTTATCACAATAGAATTTAAAATGTCAATCATAATTGGAATTATTTGGCGCCATTTTGCACCTCAATAACGGCACATTCGTTCAAATTCCACACACTGCAACCCTAAGTCCTCTTGCTAAATCACAACGAAAGATTTTAGATAAAAAAAGACCATGGCTTTCTCAGTCAGTAAGGTTATGAGTCCAATTATCCTAATTGTTTTATCAATACAGTAGGAAT